>NC_142873.1:15882500-16150000 GCF_051225735.1 Oryctolagus cuniculus | reverse complement strand
TTTATGTGTATGTGTTCCCCATGGTTATTAAGTCTCATATAAATACATGCATACACTTGTCTAAGAAACCAAATACTTTCATACATGTGCATGGGCAAGTACATGTATCACCTAAACTAAAACAAACATATATATGGGGCATTTTGTTGCTTTGATTTATAGCATTCAATTGCACTTTGGAGCCACAGGTTTAAAACATTTTCTTAACATTATGGAGTTATTTTTTCACTAAGATCTATTTTCAATTAACTTTATACACATGATTAACTCTATGCTAAGTAAAGAGTTCAACAAATAGTAAGAAAGAAAAACTGTCCTTCAGCAGTCAAGACAAGGGCTGTTCAAAGTCAATGAATCTCAAAGTGTCCATTCCACTTCTATAGATTACTTTTAGATGCTCTATTAGGTGTCAGAGATCAGGGAGAATATATTCTTTAGGGATGGATTATTTCACTAAGTGTGATGTTTGCCAATTTTATCTATTTTGTTATAAATGACAAGATTTCATTTTTTTTACCGCTGTGTAGTATTCCATAATATCTTTATAGGTCTTCAGTTGATGGGCATTTGGGTGGATTACATATCTTAGCTATTGTGAATTGAGCTGCAATAAACATGGGGGTACTGTTAACTCTTTCATATGCTGATTTCAGTTCCCTTGGGTAAATTTCGGATGTCTGGGTCTTATGGTAGGTCTATATTCATATTTCTGAAGTTGAATGTAGATATGTGGGTTGATTTCTGGAATTTCCATTCTGTTCCATTTGTCTATGCATCTGTTTTTGTACCAGTACCAGGCTGTTTTGATTATAACTGCCTTGTATTATCTTGAAATCTGGTATTGTGATACTACCAGCTTTGTTTTTTATGTATAAGCTCTGTTCAGTGCTCCAGAGTGAAAGGAGTGTCCAAATTGACACTAAGTAGGGTGTGGTAAATCTCTGCTTCTTTTTTTTTTTATCAGAAGGGAGTTTGTTCTGCTCTGTTGATGTAGTTTAATACTCACCTCCTCTCCTCAAAGGAGACCAATGCCTGGGCACTAGTGCCAGTGAGTACAATATTTGTCCCCCCGCCACAATGACCACACAAAGGATACATGCACTTATTGGTGTGAGCATGGATCCTGCAGCAATGATCCTCACCAGGGTATCAGGGGTCCCTGAGCATGGGGAACTGCCCACAGTGACTGCCTCAAGTCCTAGCCACACTCTGAACTCTCCCAGGAAGCCATAGTGTTTTCACAGTACTGGCACACAAGGCCTCCACAGTCACGAGCACCCAACCCTTTGTCATCTCTCTCAGACAGACTCAGGCATCTCTTCTTGGCTGGTTGCTGGGTGCATGGGCACATGCTGGTGCAGCTGTTACATATGTCCAAAATGGCACATGCCCTCTCTCAGCTAGTTACAGGGGCCAGTGCTGGGTAGAGAGAGAAATGCCCCCCTTAATTTCCTTCTAGGTTGGTAGATGCACTGGCCCCCACAGGCCTCCAAACAGGACTCACAAAGGCTCTTCCCACATTTTTATCGCAAATGACTTTGGCCGCTCTAGTCTAGTTTCATCTCATTCTCCAAAGCTGGTGCTGAGCCTGTTGGCTGCTGGGGTCCTGAGTTGTGTGCATCCACACCTTCCATATATGTCCACAGATTCTGCTCCATGCTAGTATGCCTTGGAAGCAATGGATGATGGCCAAATACTTGGGCTATAGTCACCCATGTGGAAGACATTGATCTAGTCCAGGCTCCCGGATTTGATCTGGCCTGGCCCCAGCTTTCACAGCCATTTGGGAATGCACCTGTGGGATGGAAGATCTACCCTCTCCCTGATCTCCCCCATCTCTCTGTCACACTATTTTTCAAATAAATAAAGATCTTGGGGCCAGCTGTGTGGCAAAGTGGGTTAAGCCTCCATCTGCAGTGCCAGCATCCCCATACAGGCCCTGCTTCAAGTCCCAATACTCCACTTAAGATCCTGCTCCCTGCTAATGTGCCTGGGGAAGCAGGGAGTTGGATTGGAAGTGGAACAACTAAGACTCAAACTGGTGCCCTTATGGGATCCTGGAGCTGCAGGCAGTAGTAGAACAATCTATACCACCGTGTTGGTTCTACTCCTTTACTTTTAATCAGAGAAATTAATCCATTTACATTTAAGGTAATTACTACTGCCAATTTTCTTTTCGATTTCTAGTTTGTTGTAGTTCCTTCATTTATATTCCATCTCTCTGATAATCTTCACTTGTGGTTAGAATGATTTTTCTTTATTGTGTTTTGATTCCTTGCCTGTTATTTCTGGTAAATCTATTATAGATTTTTGCTTTGTGCTTACTATGATGCTTACAAAATCTTCCTTTGCTTGTACCAAACCATTTTTGATATAGTAGAAATGTAATATTGGTTATAAAAATAGGGAAAGAAATAAAAAATAAATACTAGTAGAGCTCAACATTTGCACTCCATTCTTCATGTTTTTCACTTTTGATGTTTCTTTTAATATCCTCTGTATTGCTTATTTCAACATTTTAATGTAGTGATTAGTGTTTATTTCTATTTTTTTTAATTTTTTTATTATTTATTTATTTTTTTTGACAGGCAGAGTAGACAGTGAGAGAGAGAGACAGAGAGAGAAAGGTCTTCCTTTGCCGTTGGTTCACCCTCCAATGGCCGCCGCTGCAGCCGGCGCACCGCGCTGATCCGATGGCAGGAGCCAGGATCCAGATGCTTTTCCTGGTCTCCCATGGGGTGCAGGGCCCAAGCACCTGGGCCATCCTCCACTGCACTCCCTGGCCACAGCAGAGGGCTGGCCTGGAAGAGGGGCAACCAGGACAGAATCCAGCGCCCCGACCAGGACTAGAACCCAGTGTGCCGGCGCTGCAAGGTGGAGGATTAGCCTATTGAGCCACGGCGCCGGCCCTATTTCTATTTTTTATTCTTCACCCTGAAGATACAAATAGGTTATGCACTATGTCATATTATCTGATTATTCTGAATTTTTCCTTATAGTTACTCTTACCAGTGAGTTTCCTACCTTCTGATATTTTCTTCTTACTCATCAGCATCTGTTTCTTTCAGTTTGAAGAAATCTCTTTATCATTTCTTGTAATGTTTCTCCAGGTAATAAATTCCCTCACCTTTTGTTTTTCTGGGAATGTCTAGATGATAACACTTCCTGCATCCCCCTCCCACAGAATTTCTTATGTTTTTTTTGTTTGGCATCACCTGTACATTGAAGAATTGGTTATAATAATATGTCTTCATTTGTGGCTGCCTCTTGAAATTCTAAACAGTCTATTTTTTCTCAGTATGTATATACTTCTGCTTTTTCATCACTATATGGCACTCTAAGTCAAGGAGTGTTGCCATTCCACTTTGGTGTTTTTTTCACTGTTTCCATCCCAAAAGACTGCCTAAGTTCAGAATTGTTCCTAATATGCAGTTTGTCTGTTGTTCAGAATACACTGGGGGAAGTGTCTGAAAAGGAATGGTCCATCACTACAGGTCTTTTCCTGTGGCTGTGGTCGACCCAAGAACCTGTTCCTCTGGCTACTAACATCATGATGCTATATCATATCCAGAACCTTCAGTCTACTTAGACTCATTCAACCCACGCTTCTGTTGTCTGTCTACTATTGAAGTGCATTTTCTGCCTGACACCATTCCTACCAACCAGCAATTTTGGTCTCTAGGATATAAGACAGTATAGCTGGGGCTCCAGATCTCCACATGGCACCAAAGTCTCTGGAGGCTCCATCTGCAGGCATTGGCCTGATGGCAGGAACCATTAGGATCTGCTCATTATGGGGATTTACTGGCCTGACCTTAAATACCAAAGTAGTCATGTGATCCCTTATTATTTCCTCAAGGTTTATGGAAGGGTGATTGAGGCAGCCCCAAAGGTGTCTAGGCAATCACTGTGGGAGAGGGGTCATCACACCTCAGAGTTACTAGGTCTGTGCAACTTGAGGGTGCATACATGGTCCACATGAGGCTGGCAGTGATACACACCAAAAACAAGTTTATCTTACAAGAGCACAGGTGTCCATCTGATATTGAAATCAGGCTGGATTGCACCTGGCTCTCAGTCACTAGGCTCTTAGGGGTGCATACTAGCTCCACTTGAGTCTTTTGGGGATGCACAAAGAAAGGAGTCTATTCACCAGAGTGCAGGTCTCTTGCTGAAACAATACTAGAGGCTCCATCTGCAAGCACTGGACTCAGGTAGAGGCCTTTAGGATCTAACAGATGCTGAGTCCTTTGGCAGTGGGTCTGACCTTGATCTCCAAAGCAAAGTTTTAAACTCCCTCTCTTGTCTTACATGTTCCCTCCGTTTTATTCAGGAGGTTGATAGAGAGGTGGCAGAGGTCACCTATCTATGAAAGGTACAAATATTTAATCTGCTGGAGCCCTGGGTCCCTGTATAACATTAAATTTAATCATATTAGACCTGGCACTGGGATTCAAACTTAGGAAATGAACTTAATTCTTTCTCCCTCCCCCAGGAAGGAAGCATCTCTCTAGGTTGTGCTATGTGGTGCTAAGAGAGGGGTGATATGGGCAAGTTTTTCCTTCCTGTTTTCTTTAATGTGACTTTCTGACGATCATATTAAAGGCAAGCATTGCTGTCCCTCATCTGGCTTCCACAGCTCTTCCAGATGTGACTTGGTGAGTGAATAACTTTTCACATTGGTGCCCCCATGTGGAGGGGGTCACTAAAGTGTCTCCTTGTCTTGCATCTGAACCTTGCTTTTCCATGCTTCTGTGTCCTCCATTGATGACTTTGCATAGGATTGGTCAGTTGACTGTACCGATTTTACAGGGTAGATTTCAGTGTCCTGTAGTGTTGTTTGGATATACCCCCATTAGCTTCTGTTTCAGGTGAGTGGTTTAGTAGTAGTTCCAAATAGCTTCTTCAGTTATAATCAACCTTCAGCAATATTTGAGGATGTGTCCATTTCCCGGGTTGCTGGGGTTGTAAGACTGCCTCCAAGAGCCAACGGTGGATGAGTTGGGCTTAGTGTGTTCTTTTCAGGGCCTCCATGAGTCAAGCCTCTGAGAATAGGCTGTTCAATTGCTTTTAGGGGCAACAAGAAGATATGTGAGGGCTCCCAGTTGTCTCCCTGGGGATATAGCATGGTGAGCACTCAGTCAAGGCTGCTTGGCTGCTTGTTGGCATTGTGAGTGGGTGGGTGGGTGGGCTGCTTGTCTACTTCTCTGTATCTGGGCTGAGCTGTTCAGTGCTGCCTGCCTAGCTATGTTTCAGAGTTTAGGGTGGGTAAATGAAGCTGACTGATTTCTAGGGCAGTGTGAGAGTGGGAAAGGCTTCTCTCCTCGTTGGAGCTGCTCGTTGGGGCTTCAGTGTATTGAGCTCTTAGGTCTGGTTTCCTGCTTAAGTCCTGTGTTCAAGGGTGAACACACAGGTCATGTGCTTATGTCTGAGCCATGGAAGAATAGGGAAGACAACCTGATTATTTTTTTCCTTCCTTCCTTCCTTCCTTCCTTCTTTCCTTCCTTCCTTCCTTCCTTCCTTCCTTCCTTCCTTCCTTCCTTCCTTCCTTCCTTCTTTCCTTTCTTTCCTTTCTTTCCTTTCTTTCCTTTCTTTCCTTTCTTTCCTTTCTTTCTTTTCACTTATTTCAAAGTCAGAGCCACACAGAGATAACAGAAGAGGCAGAGAGAGAGAGAGAGAGAGAGAGAGAGAGAGAAGTCTTCCATCTGCTGGTTCACTCCCCAGCTGGCTGCAATGGCCAGAGCTTGGCAGATCTGAATCCAGGAACCAGGAGCTTTTTCCAAGTCCCCCATGCAGGTGCAGGGGCCCTAGGAGTTGGGCCATCATCTCGTGCTTTCCCAGGCCATAGTAGAGAGCTGGATTGGAAGTGAAGCAGCTGGGACTCAACATGGAATGCCAACACTGCAGGCAGCAGCTTTACCCACTATGCCACAGCACTGGACCCAACCTGATTATTTTCTAAGGGCCTCTGCCTGCTGAGACATTAAGAGTGAGCCATCTGTTTTCTTCCCAGGGTTATGGCAGGTTGGGTACTGTCTTAGCAGGGTTGTGGAGCTAAGTTTAGCAGAGCTGTAGTTGTTTCAAAGGACCCTGGGTGGGCTGAGCTTTACCATGACTCTATGCAGCAGGAATCTTGGTGGAAAAGAGCAGAGTGTTTGCTGGAATATTGCTCCAGGACAGTGTAGCATTGTGTCTAAGGAGGAACTCTCCAGACTGGGCTCAGGACCTAAGAAGGCTGCAAGGCCATATGGTGGTAAACACTGCAAACGTCTTTGGCATTAGTGAGGACTCCTGAGGGGCTCCTGCTTATCTTTGTGTTTTATCACCAAGTAAAGTACTTGTCAAGTGTGAATATTGTGATAGAACCTTGGATGCTGTGTGCTTAGTTCCTTCTTTATAAGGCTATTGCATATCTCTGTGTTCCATGGTATCTCTGCAACATCGCCACCACACTCTGATGCTCTGCCTCAAACATTCCAGTGACATAACTGCTGTTGTTTTCTTTGGTTTGGTCATTTTTTATGTGGAGGGAAGTGCACCAGACACCTCATTTAGCCAACTTGCTGATGCCACTGCTTATTATTGTCTTCTGAAAAGTGACAAAGATCTATTTTCCTACATATTTACATCTTCTTTAATATCTTTCAACAATATGTTGCTGTTTTCAGTGTACAAATATTGAAAGTTACTTAGTTTATTTCTAAAGCATTTTATTTTTTCTTGCTATTTTAAATGGAATTGATTTACTAATGTCTTTTGAATGGTTAATCACTAGTATGCAGAAATACAATTGATTTTCATATATTATTCTTTTGCCCTAAAAGTGTGCAGAACTTGCTTAATAGTTCTAATAATTGATTTTATTGGATTTTTTAGTATTTTCTACAGATAAAATGATGTTATATGTAGTTTTACTCCATCCTTCACAAGATGAATGTCTTTTATTGGTTTTTCTCACCTAATTGTCCTGGCCAGAACTTTTAGTGCAGTGCTGAATAAAATGTGGCAGTGGACAACACCATCTTATTCCTGAACTTAAGGGGAAATCAGTTTTTTACCATTAAGTAAGACATTAGCTATGGGCTTTTGTAGATGCTCTTAATCAGGTAGAGGAAGTTTCCTTCTATTCCTTGTTTTTTGAGTGTTTTTATGATGGAAGAGTGTTGGAAGGTTTCAAAGCATATTTTTTCCCTTTGCATTTACTGATATTATCACCTATTTTTGTCATCCTTACTAGTGTGGTGTCTTACATTGTTTCCTAGCAAGATGTTAATCCTTTTTCTTTCTTTCTTGGAGTAAAATATACTTGGGTATTGTGTGTGATACTTTTTATATAATACCTGATATGGCTTGAGAGTATTTTGTTGAAGGTATTTATAACCAGATTCTTAAGATAGGCAGTTTTCCTCCTTTGTCATTTTTTTATCTCATTTTAATATCAAGGCAACACTGGCCTCATAAGTTTAGCTGCTAAAAGTCATCTCCTCTACTCTTTATTATGGGACAATTTGTAACTGGTTGAGGTTAATTATTTTTTAAATGTTTGGAGCAATTTTCATGTGAAGCTATGTGCACTTGGCTTTGCTTTGTGAGAAGTACCTTGATTAATAACTTAAACTCCTTACTTCTTTTATATGTATATTTATATTTGATTTTTTTTCAAATCAGCTTCAACTGTTTGTGTCTTTCCAGGAATTGTCCTTTCTTCTAAGTTAACTAATTTTCTGGTATACATTTGTTAATAATATTCCCTTAAAATGCTTCTTATATATGCAAAGTTGTATTAGTGTCCTCTTTCACCTCAGGCTTAACTACATTGAGTCTCTTTTCCTTGTACTTCAGTATGTCTCCAGGATTGTAAATTTTGTTAATCCTTTCAGAAAGCAAAATTTGGGTCTTGTACATTGTCTCTGTTGTTTCTATTCTTTTCTTCTTCTTCCTCCTTTTTTTTTTTTTGACAGGCAGAGTGGACAGTGAGAGAGAGAGACAGAGAGAAAGGTCTTCCTTTTGCTGTTGGTTCACCCTCCAATGGCCTCCCATGTGGGTGCAGGGCCCAAGGACTTGGGCCATCCTCCACTGCACTGCTGGGCCACAGCAGAGAGCTGGCCTGGAAGGGGCAACTGGAACAGAATTCGGCACCCTGACGGGGACTAGAACCTGGTGTGCCGGCGCCACAGGCGGAGGATTAGCCTATTGAGCCACGGCGCCAGCCTCTGTTGTTTCTCTACATTCAATTTCACTTGTGTGTAGCCTGTTTCAAGAACTCTTTCCTCCCATATCCTTGTTCTCATTGAAGTTGCACATTTTTCTCAATTTTCTAAAGGTAAAAGATCTTTATTTTTTTCAATTATATGTTAAGTGTGATAAATCCCCTTCTATGTATTGCTCTATCTGTGTCTCATGGTTTTTACATGTTACATGTTGCCATTCATCCATCTCAAAGTATTTTCTAATTTTCCTTTTTTGCTCCACTTGTTATATAGGAGCATGTTGTTGAATTTTCACTTATTTGTAAAGTTCTCACTTTTCCTTCTCTTATTAATTTCTGACAATTCCATTGTGTTTGGAGGTCAAACCTTGTATAATTTCAATCATTTAAAAGGTATTGAGGCTATTTTTATGACCTCACATATGGTATTTACTAAAAATATTACAAATGTACTTGAGGAGGATTTGTACCATCTTGCTTCCAGGTGCGATGTTCTATAGATATTTTTTAGTGTTGCTAAATCTCCTATAGCTTGTTCATATTCTGTCTGGTTGAGTTATATAATATTAAAAGTGAAACATAAATGTGTGTATTTCTCTTTTCATTTTCTCAGTTTTGCCTCACGTGTTTTGGGGGAACTCTCTTTTTATGTGCATACATGTTTAGAATTGTTACACATTTCTAATAGAGTGATCCTTACACTTTTCTAAAATGTACCACTTTGCATACAGTGACGCACTTTTGCTTTCTGGTCAATTTTTGCTATAATAGGAAAGCCTCTCCAATTTGATATGGCTGCTTTTTGTAAGAATATTTCTTCTATCACTTTGCTCTGAATCTGTCTGTGTCTTTAAACCTAAAGTGTATCTCCAGCACACAAAACATAGTTGGATGTTGGTTTTTCACCCAATCTACAAATGAAATTCTACCTTTGACTAGAACCCTTACCACATTCACATTTGATATCAGCACTGTTCTCTTTGGATTACCTCTGCCATGTTAATTTTTACTTTTTAAATATCTCATCTTTTTATTTCTTCTGACTTTATTGCTTTCTTTTGCATTGAGGAAACATTTTGTTGTGCAACACATTAATTCCATTAGTAATTTTCCCCATTATTTTTTGTGTTAGTGACAATTATTGCCATAGATAACGCAATATTTATCTTAACTTTTAAGAATTCACTTTAAATGTATAGTAAACTAATTTCAGTGAGCTGTAGGAATGTTACTCCTCTAAAACTTTATTCCCTCTTTTGTGCTATATTTATTGCATAGATTTTATTAATATATATTAACATGCTAAGAGAGAAAATAACAAATATATTGCAGATTTGGTTATGCTAACCTTTTTATTTATCATTTCTGGTTCTTTTCAGATGTTTCTGTAGATTCAAGTTAACCATCTGGTGTCATTTCCTTGTTCTCAGGAAGCTTTATTCCAACCCACTTCTTTGTGCTGTTATATAATCAGGTCACATTGCTTTATGCAATTGTCTTTTATCAATTGAGGAGAAAGAAGCAGAAAATGTAGTTCAAATGTCTTTCTAAATGACTTACTAATTACCTTCACCGACGGTTCTATTTTTTACATGTGTTTTTGAATTACTTTTTAGTATCACTTCCTTCCAGACTGAAAAATTCTTTTTAATGTTTCTTATTGAACTGTTCATTTAGAAGCAAATTCACTCACCCTCTTCAACAATATAGTTGTTTCTTCATTTTGCCTTCATTTTTGTTAGTGAGGCATTTTGCTTAGAGTCTGTTATAGATTTATTGTTGTAGTGGACACTGCCTACGTGTTCACAGTGAGGCCACAGCCTCCTGAATATTGAATATGGCCACGGTCCTTCTTCTGCCTAAGCAGGCCTTGTGAAAGCACACCTTCCTGAATGGAGTGTGGCTGCAGTCAGCAGAAGGCTATTGGGTCATTATCAGGTACTGCTTGAAGGACAACTCCTATCATACTTCAAGGGTGTTGAAGATGAGCCAGGAACAACATGTTGCCAGAAGCAATTTGAGCTTTTGCTTCCCACCATAAATATGTCACATGACGCCCACCTCACTTGCTTGTGCCTGCTGGTCATTCCCTTGCATTGATTAGTCCAGCTGTACATTCCTGATTGTTATGTTACCAGTTGAACCCTAGACTAAACAATAAAAGGCGCCGGCTGGAGCAATCTGGCATTTAGGCTCCAATGTCTCAGTTCATCATTTGAAACTCCACACATAGTTACTTATAAGAAAGGATATGAAAAAATTTATTTAACCTGGTTTCTTTGAATAATAACAGTTGTCAAAATTTTATTACAGTATTAAAAGTAGATACTGACATGATAGAGTCACATCAAAATTATATCTCTTGCCATAATATTCTCCAAAATTGCCCTATTATAGCTACTTCTACTCAGCTGTTTAAGCCTTCACAAACACTAATCTTTTATCCAGGTTTATGATTTTATCATTTCAATTATGTTAATATAAATTCACTCACAGGTAAGTAACCTTTTGAAAATTGGTTTGGTTGGTCATTTTCCCTCAGAAAGTTCCCATAGGTTATTTCAGGTTATTGTCTATATCAATAGTCATTCCCTTTACTTTGTACTCTGAATAATATTCCATGGCATGGATATGTCATGGTTTGTTTACCCATTTATAGTTGAAGAATATCTGGGTTGTTTTCAGTGTGAGGTCATTATGAATAAAGCATCTGAAGATGTCAGCATTTCTTTGGGATAAATGCTGAAAAATCCAACTGTTGGGTTCCATATATATTTTACTAAGAAAATTCCAGAATGATTGTTACTATTTTATGTTCTCATCAGCAAAATATGCACAATCTGATTTCTTCCTCATTTTGACCAGCATTAGGTGTCATCATTATTTTTTGTTATAGCAATTCTGATAAGTTGTAGCAATAACTCATTGTGGTTTTAATTTCATTTCTATAACGACTAACGGCATTAAAAATCTTTTCATTTGCTTATTTCATATTTGTACATCCTATTCTCAATTTCTAATTTTATTGTTTGATTTTTATTTTATTTTGAGGGCTGTTTATACACTTTACTTTTTGCAATGTTCTATTTCATCCTGTAGAAAAAAAAACTTCTAACAAAGCAAGAAGTTCCAGTTTGATGAAGTTTAATTTATGAAGCTTTCCTTTTATGGGAAATTGGAAAAAATCTATTATGTTTTTCTAGTTAAATTTACATATGATTTCCATACTCTGTCATTCCCAATTTTTTTCTAAAATTTGCAGTTTTAGGTCTTATATTTAGTGTTTGTCCACTTTTAGCTCATTCTGTATAATGTCTGAGATGTAGGCCAATTTTGCGCATGTGTATGTGTTTATTTTTTCACACATGTCACACTACTGTGTCACACTATTCACTAAACAAGCTGTCTCATTCTGAAGAACTGCTCACACTTCTTTTTTCTTTTCTTTACATTTTTTAAAAAGATTTATTTTTTTTTATCTGAAAGTCAGTGTTAGAGAGAGGCAGGTGCAGAGAGGGCAGAGAGGGAGAGAAGGCTTCCATCCACTGTTTCACTCCCCAAATGGCCACCGTGGCTGGACCTGGGCCGATCCAAAGCCAGGAGCAAGGAACTTCCTCCCAGTCTCCCACATCTGTACAGGAGCTCAAGGACTTGGCCCATCTTCTACTACTTTCCCAGGCCATAGCAGAGAACTTGATCAGAAGTGGAGCAGCCGGTACTAGAACCAGCACCCATATGGGATGCTGGCACAGGAGGTGGCAGCTTTTACCTGCTGCACAGCAGCACTGGTCCAATCACATTTCTTTAACGACATTGAGTGTCTTCTGGATTCTCCATTTTCTTCTATTTTTCTAGTACTCATTCTCCTGACAATACCTCCTGGTCTTCATAAAATGCAGGTATATAATAATGCATGCTAGGCTGGCGCCGTGGCTCACTAGGCAAATGCTCTGCCTGTGGCGCCGGCACCTCGGGTTCTAGTCCTGGTCGGGGCACCGGATACTGTCCTGGTTGCTCCTCTTCTGGTGCAGCTCTCTGCTGTGGCCCAGGAAGGCAGTGGAGGATACCCAAGTCCTTGGGCCCTGTACCTGCATGGGAGACCAGGAAGAAGTACCTGGCTCCTGGCTTCAGACTGGCACAGCACGCCAGCTATAGCAGCCATTTGGGGTGTGAGCCAATGGAAGGAAGACCTTTCTCTCTGTCTCTCTCTCTCACTGTCCATTCTGCCTGTCCAAAAAAAACAATAATGCATGTTGAAACTGTATCAACTGATAACTCCTATTGATTTTCTTTCACAAAACAGTTAAAATTATTCTATACATTTGTCTTTCTGTATTCATTTTATAATAATCCTATTTCTATGTTAAAAATATTGCTGTGGATTCTGTTTAAACCTATATTTCAGTTTGTAGAGAACTGCATTCTTTACATTTTGATCTGGCATTTCTCTCTGTGTGGCAGTACAAATTCCTTTCAGGACTCTTCAAATTTTTCTCTCCTTAGAATCCAGGACTAACCTCAACACATAGCCAAAAGAAAATTTTATTTTCAACTTTTTCTTTCTAGTGCCAACTTCTAAATCCTTATGAGATTTACAATTAGAGATTCCCTATAATAATTATTAACAGGATTGTCAAAACTTTCTGGCATTATACCAAATGTTTCAATAGAGAAATCAAATTACAGTCCAAGATCAAATAGCTTCCCATTATCTTATAGTTAATCCTAGATTGTGTCATAGATAGGAAATGAACAGTTAAATCTAGAATGGGTTATTTTGTCAATTTTAATTTGTAAATTCAGGAGCCAGCATTTTGGTGTAGAGGTAAAGTTACTGCCTGTGATATACGTATGGTTACCAGTTCATGTCCTGGCTTCTAAACTTCTGCTCCAACTCCCTTATAATAGCCTAGGAAAAACAGCAGAAGAGGGTCCAAGTGTTTGGGTCCCTGCCACCCGCCTGAGAGACCTGGATGAAGCTCCTGGCTCTTGACTTTCTCCTGGCCCATCCCGGGCCATTGCCCCTATCTGGAGAGTGAAATAGCAGAGGGAATCTCTCTCTCTTGCCCTCTGTCTCTCTCTCTCTCATTTTTCTGCCCCTCCTTCTGTCTCTGTAACTCTTTCAAATAAATAATTATTTTAAAATAAAATAAAAGTAGTTGAATATTCAATTGCAGAAATTAGATGCAAATGATTTTTTTTAAATCTTTTTCTCAATTTTAATCATTTTTGTGATATATTAACTCTTGTGAAATTGTGGGCTTTTTTGGAATTCAATTTTGTTCAGTGTTCACATTGTGGCATCACACATTATTTTTTGTTTAGATTTACATATGGATATTTCTTATTGTCTTACATATAATTTAATATGCTGTTATTATAGAGATATCTCTTACAGAAGAAAACTTCTTTTGGTTTTCTTTTTGACCCTTAGTATAGCCACCTCTTATTAGATAGGTTACTTTCCTTTTATGATTCTGCCTAAGCATTTATAGTCTTATTTTATTCTTTTTGTCTTACTATCTTACTTTTTTATATGTATACATAGATGATAGATGTAGATAGATAGATATAGATGTGTTTATGGATCTGAAAGATTTACAGATAAAGATGGATACACACATACACACAGTTCTCGCATCCACTGATTCACTCCCCAAATGCCATCATTTCCTTGTTTGAAGAACTGTGGGTTGGTGCTGTGGCTCAACTAGGCTAATCCTCTGCCTGCAGCGCCAGCACTCTGGGTTCTCGTCCTGGTTGGGGCACTGGTTCTGTCCCGGTTGCTCTTCTTCCAGTCCAGCTCTCTGCTGTGTCCTGGGAAAGCAGTGGAGGATGGCCCAAGTGCTTGGGCCCTGCACTTGCATGGGAGACCAGAAGGAAGCATCTGGCTCTTGGCTTCAGATCGGCGCAGCGTGCCGGCCTTAGTGGCCATTTGGGGTGAACCAACAGAAAAAGGAAGACCTTTCTCTCTGTCTCTCTCTCTCACTGTCTAACTCTGCCTGTCAAAAACAAACAAACAAACAAACAAACAACAGGAACTGTGCTAGCCTTCAGAATATATACTTTCTTCATAACCAAATAAATACAAGTTTTCTATTTGGAGTCTATGAGGAAATTTGATATTTCTGGGACTAGATTTTTCATTAATAAATATTAGTCTACATGGAGCTTGAGGAAGGAACTTGCAGTGTGAGAAGAACTAATGGAAAAATAGGATTTTCAAAATAGTGTTACACTAAGTTTGTACTCCTATGGACTTCCTGAGACTAAGAAATTTATGAAGATCAAAGATTTAGTTCTCACAGTTCTGGAAATTAGGAAGTCCAAGATCAAGGCACTGGCATTATATCTGGTGAAGAACTTCTGGCTGCATACTCACATGGCAGAAGGAAGATGGTAAGCTAACCAAATGCTACTTCAAGTGTCTTTTATAACAGCCTTGATCCAATTAAGAAGGGACAGTCCCTACTGGGCTCATCACCTCTTATCAAAACCAAATTGGCAACATCTGAATTACAGAGCACACATTCAAACTATACAAGTAGTATGAGATTAAAAACATTCTGTGCACAATATTTCCCTTTTTTTCAGTTTTAATTTTGGAGGAATTTCTTGAGGTTGCTTTATTTTCTTTTTAAATAATTTTCTGCAACATACAAAAGTCCATTTATCAATTGCATTACAATTTTTATGTTTATACTCTTCTTTATTGTTTGGTACATTTAGTACAATAATTTCCTCTTAAATCATTGGGACAAATGAGAATATTCAAACATGTTCTCTTTTTACTTATATGTTAAATGATATTTATATGTGTTCATTGTACATGGGTCAGGAAACACAGGTTTAAGGGCAAATATAGTCCATGACTTGCTTTTGTAAATAAAATTTATTGGAACACAACTACTTCTACTCATTTATGCATCAACTATAGATTTCCATATCTTTTTCTCCTTTTTGCACATGCAAAGTTGAGGAATTGCATCAAAGATAATTGGGCAAAAAGGCTAAAATATTTATTGTCTGATCTCTTACAGAAAAAAAATTACATTCCAATGGGGCTGTTAATATTTCCCGGTTATTTGTCCTGACAAAGGGACCGCTTCCAGTATTGGCATTTGAGATGCCTTCTTTCAGATAATATTAAATTCTTCTCTGAATCTTTGAAACTGAGATTATGCTTAAAATAAAGTAATTTGATTTTAGCTCTGATGTCAATGATAAGTTGGTTACAGATGTGTGGTTTAATTTCTGAAGTTTCTATTCTGTTCCTTTGTTCTATCTATTTTTATGTCAGTACCAAGCTGTTTTGATTATAACTACCCTGTAGTCTATCTTGAAATCTGGTATTGTGATGTCTCCAGCTTTGTTTTTGTTGTATAAGATTGCTTGAGCTATTTGGGGTATCGTATGTTTGCATGTGATTTTCTGCATCTTTTTTTTAAACTGAGGAGAATGCCCTTGATATTTTCATTGGTATTGCATTGAATCTGTAAATTGCTTTTGATAGTATGGACATTTTGATGATATTGACTCTTCAACTCCATGAACATGGACGATTTTTTCCATTATTTTATATCTTCTTCTATTTCTTTCTTTAGTGTTTTGTAATACTCACTGTAGTGATCTTTGATTTCTTGATTAAATTTTTCCAGGGTATTTAATTTTCTGTAGTTATTGTGAATGGGATTGCTCTTAGAATTTCTTTCTCAGCCGTGACATTATCTGTATATACAAAGGCTATTGGTTTTTGTGTGTTGATTTTATATCCTGGCACTTTCCCAAACTCTTTTATGAGTTTCAGTGGTTTCTTATTGGAGTCTTTTGGATCTGCTATATAGAGAATCATGTAATCTAAAAATAGAGATAATTTGACTTCCTTCATCCCTTTTTGTATGCCTTTGAGTTCTATTTCTTGCTTTGTGGCTCGGGCGGAAACTTCCAGGACTATATTGAATACCATTGCTGAAAGTGGGCATCCTTACTGGATCCGGATCTCAGGGGGAATGCTTTCACCCTTTCCTATTCAATAACACGCTGGCCATGGGTTTGTTATACATTCCCTTAATTGTGTTGAGGAATGTTCCTGCTATACCTAATTTGCTTAAAGTTTCCATCAAGAAAGTATGTTGTATTCTATCAAGTGCTTTCTCTGCATCTATTGAAATAAATAATCATATGGTTTTTGCTCTTCAGGTTGTTAATGAGATTTATCACATTGTTTGATTTGTGAATGATGAAGCAGCCCTGCATACCGGGGATAAATCCTACTTGGTCCTGGTGAATGATCTTTCTGTTGTGTTGTTTGATTTGATTGGCTAGCACTTTGTTGGGATTTTTGCACCTATGTTCTTCAGGGAAATTGATCTATAGTTCTGTTTCTCTGTTGTATCTTATTCAGGTCAAGGAATTAAGGTGATGCTGGATTCATAGAAGGAGTTTGGACAAATTTCCCTCCCTTTCAATCATTTTGAGAAGAATTGGAGTTAATTTTTTCAAATGTCTGGTAGAATTCAGCAGTGAAGCCATTTGGTCCCAGGCTTTTCCTTGTAGGAAGGTTCTTTATCACTGATTCAGCTTCCATCTTGGTTATTCATCTGTTTATGTTTTCTTTGTCTTCAGGGCTCAATTTAGGTTGGTTGTATGTGTTCAGGAATCTATCCATTTCTTCTAAATTCCTTCATTTGTTGGCATATAGCTCTTTGTAGTACTTTATGAGAATTCTTTTTATTCCTGTGGTTTCTGTTGTTACATTTCTTTTTTATCTATGATTTTATGAATTTGGGTCTTCTCCTTCCTTTTTTGGTTAGTTGGGACAATTGTGTATCAATTTTGTTTATATTTTCAAAAAACCAGCTCTTCATTTTGCTGATATTTTGTATTTTTTGTTTCAAATTTACTTATTCTCTAATTTTAATAATTTTTTTCTTCTACTAATTCTGGGTGTGGTTTGCTGATATTTTTCCAGCTCCTTGAGATGCATTGATATCTCATTTGATTGGTACCTTTGCATTTTCTTGGTGAAAGCATCAATTGCTATAAACTTCCCTCTTAACGCTGCTTTTCTGGATCTCATAAGTTTTCATATGATGAATTCTGTCTTCATTTGTTTCCAGAAATTTTTGATTTCTCTTTTTATTTCTTATATGACCCACTGTTCATTCAAGACTTGTTGTTCAGTCTCCACCTGTTTGCATATATTCTTGAGATTCTTGAGTTGATTTCCAGCTTCATTCTATTGTGGTCAGAGAAGATTCATGGTATGAGTTCTATTTTTTTTTAATTTACTGAGATTGCTTAATGGCCTAGCATGTAGTTTATCCTAGAGAAAGTTCCATGCACTGGTGAGAACAATGTGTATTTTGCAAGTGAAGGATGAAATCCCTGAGCAAGGATAGTCTCTTCAACAAATGGGTCTTGGAAACCTGAATCTCTGCATGCAAAAGTATGAAGCAACACCCTTACCTTACACCTTACACAAAAAATGCACCCAAAATTGATCTAGACCTAAATATACAATGTGATCCCAGCAAAATGTTGTTTTAATCAAAGAATTCTTGGAAAAGTCCCCAGAGACAGAGACAATCTAAGCCAAAATTAATAAATAGGATTCTACAAAATTCAGAATCTTCTACACTGCTAAAAGAAACACTCAGCAAAGTGAAGAGATAAATGATAGAATGGGAAAATTACTTGCAAACTGTACAACTGATAAAGGATTAATATCCAGAATATATAAAGAGCTTAAAAAACTCAAAAACTGGAAAACAAATAACCCAGTTAAGAAATGGACAAAAGACTTAAAAACAGATGTTTTCCAAAAGAGGAAATCCAAATGGCCAACAGACATATAAAAAAATGCTAAGGATCACTAGCCATCCAGGAAATGCAAATCAAAACCACAGTGAGGTTTCACTTCACCCCTTTAGAATGCCTTTCATACAGAAATCAACAAAAAAGCAGGTGAACATGTGAGGAAAAAGGTACCTAAACTACTTTGGTAGGAATGTTAACTGTTCCAGCCACTGTGGAAGACAGAGTGGAGTGACCTCAGAAAGTTGAACATAGACATACTGTATGACCAACCATCCCACTCCCAGAAATGTACCTGAGGCAAATAAAATCAGCATATGAAAGAGTTAATAGTACCCTCCTGTTTATTGCAACACAAGTCACAATAACTAAGATATTGTATCAGCCCCAATGTCAAGTGAAGACTGTAATTATGGGATATGTACGTCATGGAATACTGGAGAATGGTAAAAAACAACAACAACAAAAAACAAAATCTTATCATTCGCAACAAAATGGATGCAACTGGAAAACATACTTAGTGAAAAAAGCCAGTTCCAAAAGGGCAAATACCATATGTTCTCCCTGGTTTATGGTAACTAATACAACACCTAAAAGGTAATCTGTGGGGGTGAAATTGATGCTGTGAGATGCAATGGATTTGACTAGCTCTTTTCTAGACTGTTGTGGAAGAAGTTTATATTCCATACTATTTGTTGAACTCTTTACTTAGTATAGAATTGATCTTATGTGTTTAAAAATAAATGAAAATAGACCTTAGTAAAAAATTAGAATGGGAATAGGAGATGATGTAGGAAGAAGGGTGGACGTGTTGGTGGGAGGACAGGTGGGGTGGGAAGAATCACTGTGTTCCTAAAGTTGTATTTATGAAATACATGAAGTTTGTATAACTTAAATAAAAGTTTTCTGGGTTAAAAACAGAAAAATTAAGGTAATTTGAGTATATTTATAATTTTGATAGTAATTAATGAATATGGAACAAAGATGAAATAAGGAAACAGTCATAGCAAGGTTTATTAGCTGTATACCTAGTGATTATTATCCCTATATACATGAGCCCTGTTTTAGGTTGGAAGTATCCTTAATCTTTGCTAGATTATCATTTGGAGCCAGCTGTAGGATACTCTGTTGGATCCTGACATGAGTAAATCCAAGCTGAGGTTGCCTGAAAGTGGTGATTCCCATGGCGAATGTCAAAACTGAAGTGTCCTGATTACAAGGTGTTAAATCCCATCTTTCTATTGACACATTTGAATTAAGATTCTTCTTCTATATGCTTCCCCAGGAATAGCTCCTTCTTATTCATGTATCAGGGGATGAACTGACAAATGAATGCTCTGATTTTCTAGTTTCCATGGCTCTGCTATTATTAATTTAAATTCTATTAAAAATAAGTGGGTAGTTTCAATGGCAAAATTGGAGTAAACAGGAGGAGAGCACACTTATCATCTTGTCAGGAGTAAGAAGAATATTTTTGAGAAAGGAAAAGGAATGGAGGGAGAGAAGACAAAGAATTTCTAAGGGAGAGAGAAATTCTACTTTTATAAACAAAAAATAAAAGAAAATATGAATAACAACTCGAAAAATAAAATTCATATTCAGGGACCCCTGAAGTCATCAAAGCCATATTGCCAAGCAGGGCTTAGTTTGATTGTGCAAAGTGAAAATAAAACACACACACACACAAAAGTGGCAACATCTCATTGTTCATTTTTGTGTCTCTTGTGCTTCATGTCAGAGCTCATTTGATCTCAAAAGAAAAGGAAACTCAGAAACATTTTACTTACAAGGAACACCAAGAACACAAACAAAAAAATAGTTTAATAAGGAAGTGACAAATCTCTTTTGTCTCCTAAATAGTGTCTTCAATATGCAAATGAAAAAAATCAATCAAAGCCAAGCTTGACCATATTATAACCATTTGGGGAAACTGCTTTGCTTTGCATGTCCCAATTCAATCTCAAATTATCCCAAGGCACATAACAGATATGGAATCAACCCTAAAAAATTCACATCTGAAAGTAATCTCTACAGAACTTAATTTTAGTGATTTTGTGGTCAAAAACTCCTTTGAGTATCTATGAAGACTATTCAGCTTTATTCTAGAGAAAATTGCCTGTAATTTCCGGAATTTCAGATATCTATTTTAGTCTATCTTTGTTCTAAAGAACATTCTTCAAAGAGCAAAGATTAAAGGAATTTAGAGTTCCCTATGTTATCACTGTAATTTCTTTTTTAAAGAATCCAGGTAATGTTTTTCTACAGTGAAAGACAAAGGTTTTTCATTGATATCAGAGATTACTTAACAATCTTCCAAGTTTTCTTTGTTTTCATTGTCATTGCCACTGTCTTTAATTTAGACCATTTTATATATCTTCTTCTCATAGGTACTTTTGGAAACCACACTACTCATTTAGTCTGTGCCTGCTGTGTTTAAATTCTGACTGACCATAAAGCAAAAATGAAGGGAAAGAGAACATTGATCATTATATCTAAATGAATCTTCAAACTACATTTCAGCATTCCTCATCCTAACAACCTGAGGCATTTTAAAGATTTCACACTGAGAGAATTGTTCATCTTTGTTTGGATTTATGTATAAATTAACCTCCGACATGAGTTTGATTCTGATCTGACATTGCCGTCTTCCTCTCAATGACTATGATGCTTCAAATTGTAGAGAAAATTAAGTGATTCCCATTTAAGGCCTTTGGAAGAATTCACAGTCATCAATCAATCATACTACTATTTGTGTTTTCATTTCTATTGAATACTGTATTCACCTTCATTTGTATTACCATATTGCAGGCTATAATTATCTCAAAAACACTTGGTATTTTTCAGATTAGCTTCAAACAGCTTTATAAGACTGTAAGAATTTTATAAAACTTTCTAAACTGTGTGATTTCAGAAGCTTACTGTTTCTCTGCTAAAACACTACTAATGGGATATAAGCTGTGTTAAAAAATGTCAATGATGTTAACTGTAATTAAAATGACAGCCAATTATTTTTCAACACAAGAGTCTATATATAACACCTACTATATTAGCCTTGCTTTGAAGAAATCAATATTAGCCTTATGTAGAATATAAATGTAGGAGGTAAGAAAAAATTCTCTCACTCTGTACAAAGGTCCTTATACTAATTATAATATAAACTCTTATAGAATGGTCTAATGTTGAAATCAGTCAGATGAAATTCTACAACTGAAGAACAGGTAGCAATATTTAGCTACTATTTCTATATACTAATTGGTCTGGTTCACAAATTCCGACCTATTTTTTTTTCTTTTTTAACCCAAACAGTGCATAAATTGAAAAAGGCTTCAAAATATAAATAAATAAAAAAATTAAAATGAAAGACATTTTGTTACAAGTAGCTTAAAAAAAAAGTAGCTTCAATGTTCATTTAAAGAACAACTTTAGACTTATACAATTTCTTATGGAGCACAAATAGGATCAATAAATCTCATTCTTTCTCTTTCCATCTGGCCATGTGTTTATGTTTGTTTTATCTGCAGGTGAGTTTTCCATTATTGGGGTAACATATCTCTTAGTAGCTTGCGGCTACATTCAGTCTCTTTAGAAATAGCCAGTAGGAAAAGCAAAACGATGCAAATAGTTTCACATAATGCAGACACACATACAGATTCATACAAACACTACCAACCAAGAATTGAGCTTCACCAGGCCTCATTGGCAGGAATTACGTCAGGTGCTCTACCTTGAAGTTAAGAGCAGTAGAGCAAAGTGCAAGTTTGTGAACTGAGTTGCCAGCTTTGTATTTACCCACGAGACATTAAGATCATGTCAATAAAACAGAAAAAAAAAAGAAATGCAGACAAGGAAAGCCGTATATATCCAGAACTGCTGTACTGCTCCTGGGTGATCAGTGCCTCTACATAGTCCACTTCTTAAACTATAAATTTAATCATAAAAAATAATCTAAGTTCATTATACTCTCTTTTTATCTCTGGAATATTAAATATTTTCAATTCTTTACATGAAATGCATTCTCCTTCTCTCTTTCCATGTCTAGCTGTATCTTATTTCTGTATATTAAAATCTTTTGGGTATGAGTCCATATCCAGTGTCTGCCAAAAGCAGCTGCTCAATAAATATCTGCTGCACGATGAACACATTTTTATTTCTATGAGATGAATCAAAATTTCTCAAGTATTAACTTAAAAGTGCAAACTTAAATAGAAATAGAGAGGATTCAAGAAGTAAAGAAAAGAAATACCATCTCTGGTCTCCTTGTCTTGATGATAAGTTTGTGTGTGAGTGGGTGTTTTTGTGTGCTTTGTCTAGTTTATCATACATTTTATTTTCTTAGAGCAGTTATAGGTTAATGGAAAAATTGAATGAACTGTACAGAGATTCCTCATATGCCCTCTAGCCCTTCCTGTGTGTAGCCTACCCATGATAATTCCTCTTACCGGAGCTGTCCCTTTGTTACAACTGATGAACCTACACTGATACATCATTATTAACTCTATGGTTCATATAAGGGTTACTGCAATGCTTTAGATTTTGCATAATTTATGTAAATTATTATGTAAATTATTAAACACCTGTTCTCTTCCCAGAAAACAAAGATATGAAAGTCTCCTTAGTTTAATTGATTCCTGGCTTGAGCTCTGTCATTGTTTCCCCAGCAACTACAAGGGAGTTGTAGCTCCCTAATGGTCAGATATTGTTGGAAGGAGACAGATGTTAGGAATTGGTCTCTGAGACACATATATCTATGCAGCTTCACATGTGGATGAACAAGCGTGTAAATGAATAAACTTAAATATCATTGTTCCTCCTGAATGCATTTAGGACAAAATGTGCACACTTTCAATAACACTTATTTGCTAAGTAATTTTGCTGCTTTTTCATACTGCTTTTTTTTTTTTCGTATTTTCAGCATTAGCCTTAAATTGAAAAAAAAAAAAGGGGTCATATTTTCCTTAAAGAAACCATCCATATTCTCTTCTAAATACCTAGATCAAATCGCATGTTTCAAAAATTTCCAAACAGCTAATTCAAGAGAATGATGCTTATGGTGAATTGAAAACCAAAGGCGCTGACTTGAAGCCTGTTAGATAAACAACACATCATGTGAAAAACCATTAATTGCTATTATTACTCTCCTCTGTAAATGGCCTGAAAGTTTCCAGACCAAAATAATATTGGAACCATCTACCACCCTAGACAGGGATTTTAATTGGCTCTTTATTACACAAAATCATATATAAAATACAATTTGTAGTTACACTGAACCAGGTGAAATATAATGTATTATTTATATAAATAAAATCTTTCTATGAAATTAAAAAAAATTCAAAGTTCAATACAGAAGGGAGAAGTTGTGATGTCAGGTATCAAAATATATGAAAGTATGAAAACTAAAATGGTGTTATACAATAATATAATAAGAACATAAATTGATTAGATCAATTGAAAATCTTAGAAACATGTAAAAGCTAAAAAAAGAAATAGCATAGAAATATAGGTAAAAATTGAGAAAATATGTATTTGGTATGTATTAAGATAACATTAATTCCTTTTAATATAAATTAGGGGACAGTTTTCCATAAGTGCATTTGAAGAAAAATAATATGGTTGAACACTTTATGCTGTACGCAGAATGAATAGCCTAAGTAAAATTTTAAAATATTACAGAGAAGCTAATAGTATATGTTAATTAGCTCAGTGTCAGGAATATTTCATAAGCATGCACAGTACCAAAATTCCCAAAGGAGAGGTGTATATATCAGATAACAAAATGTTAAAAACTTCAGAAAATGCATCATTATAAATAAATCTGATAAGAAAAAAGCCATAAATAACCTGAAAGATAAATGCTAGTTTTGATGAGAATATTTAAAGACAAAATATACAAAACATTATTAGAGATAAAGAGATTTTACAAAGCAAGAAAAGGACAAACAACTTCAATGAACTAGCAAAGGATAGGATTAAGCAATGCACAATCAAATAACACTAGCCAGTTTAAGAAAAAAGTATCACAGTAAACAAGTGGATGGGTATTAAAACCATTTAAATAGAATTTAAGATGTAATTTAATCACACATTTTAAAATATTTTGTGGCAGTCAATGTTTATAAGGAGATATGGTAATAGGTATCCTTTTACTCTGATTATGGTATATTTCAGCAAGGCAACTTTGCAAAATCTAGCAAGTATGTGTACCCTTGGACTCTGCAATTCCACTTCTATCTTTTAAGAAATAAGAAATACATCAGGATATGTGTGCATGTGTATTTCCCAAAATTTCTGATGAACATGAAACCATAGGTACAGGAAGCTCACAGAACATCAAATGCAAAAATACCAAGGAGTCTACACCTATAAATACCATATTCAAACTACAGAGAATAAAACAAATGCATGATGAAAGAAAACACATTACCCACAGAGGAATAAGAATAGCAGCTACACCAGACAATTCTTCAGAAAACATGCAACCAATAAGAGAGTAGAGTAAAACATTTGAAGAATAGGAGCAACCACCACAACAAAAATCCACCAATGTATAATTTGGTTATTCAGTGAAAGTATACTTTAAACACAAAGAACAAAGACCATCTCAACAAATAAAAAGTAAGGGAATCAGCAAGACATAGTGTGAGGAATATAAAAAGAAGTTCTATAGAGAGAACAAACTCAACGACATTTTGAAAAAGCAGGAGCTGGCATTGTGGTGTGGTGGGCTAAGTTGCCTCTGGCATCACTGGTATACTATATGGGCCCTGGTTCCAGTCCTGGCTGATCCACTTCCCATCCAGCACCCCGCTAATGCACCTGGTAAAGAATCAGAAGACAGCTCACATGCTTGGGTCCCTGCCACCCATATGGCAGAACTGGGTGAAAACTGGATGATGTTCCTGGCTCCTGGCTTCTGTCTTCAGCTTGGCCCAGTCCCAGTCATTTGGGGAATGAACCAACGGATTC
Source organism: Oryctolagus cuniculus (assembly GCF_051225735.1). Classification (NCBI taxonomy): domain Eukaryota; kingdom Metazoa; phylum Chordata; class Mammalia; order Lagomorpha; family Leporidae; genus Oryctolagus; species Oryctolagus cuniculus. The sequence goes on along the minus strand of NC_142873.1, from coordinate 16,125,012 downwards.
TCTCTCTCTCTCTCTCTCTGTCTGTCTAACTCTGCCTTTCAAATAAATAAAGCTTTAAAATGAAAAAGGCAAAACTGGAGATACAATGAAAAGATCAGCAATTTCCAGCCCTATTCAGGTGTGGGAAAGAATAGGTGGAGTACAGAGGATACCATAAAGGCAGATACTTGTAGGGATGAGGTTGTCAAAAGATACAGAACTTTGCAACATCACGAGTGTACCCTAATGTAAACTATGGACTTTATTCAGTAGTAGTGTACTAACATTGGTTTATCAATTGAAACAAGTTACCACACAACTATTAATAATACACATAGTGGGAACAACAAGAGCAAGAGAGAACATATGGCAACGCTTAACATATGCTCCTCAATTCTTCTTCAAATCTAAAATTCCTCTTAAAAATAAAAACTATTACCTAACTAAATTTAGAAATGTTGAAAACAAATATGTATCAAAAGAAAATTATATTCTTAAGACATGGTTGGGGTAGGAGTGGAATATTAATTATCTGAGTAATATTTTTTATTTTTAACTGAAATCAAAATATGCATATCTTTATGATACTCTGTGACATTTAGGTACATTTATACATTGTGTGATGTCCAATTAGTGTAGGCATATATATTTTCTGAAATAGTGATCATTCTCTGTGGTGAAAACATTTAAAATCTTCCCTTCCAGTTTATTTTCAGAAAAATATATAGTACATTTTCATTCTGGACAATTTTTAAATGCACCATTTCAGCTTTAGAAATCAAGAAATCATTAAAAATGTTTTTTAAAACTCTTGCTATTTATGTTTCTTACTACATTTAACTTCATCACCTGGGTGAAGTCAGGATATGTTGGAGACATGTCCTGTGGCCCACTATGTTCCCACACAAATGATGCAATAGAAAAACAGCACACAGGCAAAGGAAATGATTAGACTTTGTTATTACAAAGAAAATTTTTGGTAAACCACTTAATACATTGGAAATTAGACCTTGTACCCCAGGATCTCACATCTGTCTTTCTGCCATCTAATTTTTCTGTCAGAATGTTAGAGCCACCATAGAATACCTTAAAGACTTTTTCCACACAGCATTCATATTTGAATCCTGCATTTTTAGTCTCTTGCTGTGGTGATGTCATTCAGATGGCAAATGCATAGAAAATGACTGGACTGAAGTGCCTGCATCCAATAAAACCTTGAAATGGGTTACTTGGCTTTTACTGCTCCATTTCCTCACCTTTCCCTTTTCCCTCATGGTATGTGTGTGTGACCATTACATTCAGAGAAATGGGGAGATGGTAAAGTGTTTGAATTAGAGTGAATGGTAGGACAACATATTCACATTTCAATAAATAATATTTGTGGAAAAACAGCAGAATGTAGCAAACATGGACATGGGTTGACCTACTAAGAGGCCGATATGGTCTTGTAGATTTGAGATGATTCTTTCTTCCAAAGGACATCAGCTTTTAGCAGTTGATAATCCCTTCTCTAAAAGGAAGGAGGAGAATTTCAAATACTTTTAACAATTGTATAAGGAATGCATTTTGAATAGTCCCAAAGCCCCTTAAATTATCTTTAAATATTAATATACTTTTTAAAATTAAGGTAAAAATAATGCAACCAATCTCATTATTTTTAATTTGATTACTCACTCAATGACTTTTGGGCCACAGAATCCACATCTCATACTCTGATTGCTGGGGTAAATTTAGACCCAATTTTTCATCTGATGGATCCATTTTAGGCTCTGTAGAGTTATGTGATTTTCCAAATTTCAAATAATCTTTAAATTTCATTGGCAAAAATGATTAATTTGATTTGATCAGTATGGCTTGTATATATACAATGAAATGTTAATCCATAGTCCATAAATATGTACAATTTGGTTAAAAATAAATATTTTCCATGTTAAAAAAATCTTAGGTGATATAATCAACATTTAAAGGAAAACATAGATGAAGTAAAACATACATAGTATGTTTTCATACCTACATACAGGTATGTATGAAACAGCATACTAACACTGCATAACCTCTGTTTGTGTATACCTATTCCATAGTGACTTATAATCACATAATATCTGCTTTTACAAAAAATTCTATAAAATTCCAGAAATAGAATTCAAAGTAATGATCCTAAGAAAATTCAACATGACAGTAGGAAATACAGATAGTTAAAAGAAATGGGGGGGATGGGTGACATGAAGATAGAAATCATTAAAAAGTCTGAATAGAAATTTTGAAGCTGAAAACTTCAATTAATGAAATAAAAATATAATGATTTTGACAGCAGAATACATAAACAAAGAAAAGAAGGACAAAGCCTTTTCAAATAACCCAGTCACATATAAATAAAATGAAAAAATAATAAGAAAACTTACTTGAAATATGGGGTACCATTAAATCACAAAATATGTGCATTATAGGAATTTCTGAGGGAAAAGAGAAGGAAAAAGGCATTGAGAAACTGCTACATAAAAAAGTTGAAATTTCCCTATGTATGAAAGGCATGTTGATATCCAGATACAGGGAACACAAAGGACACCATGCAGACTCAACCAAAAATTACTTTCTCCAAGGCATTTTGTAGTCTAATTGTCAAAAGTTAAGGACAAGGAGAGATTCTTAAGTGCAAAAAATATAAAAGCATTGAGTTACATATAAAGGAATACTAATTAGGCTAACACAGACTACATTTAAGTAGTGTTGCTTGTAATGTCTCTTTTTCAACTCTAATTTAATTTTTTCTCTTTAATTTTTTGTTGATCTGATATATTGTTTCATCTACTCCAAAACCAGCTTTTCTTCTTGATCCTTCCAATTTTATTTATTTTCTGACCTTATTATTTTTCATATCCTGCTAATTTTAAATTAGATTTATTCTTGTTTTACTGTCTTCAAGACTCATTGTTGGATAATTTATTTGAGACATTTCTCTTTTTAATATAAGCTCTTAATGCTCTAAACATCCCTCTTAATTTCTGCTTTTGCAGTGTCACACAGGTTTTGATATGTTTTGTGTTTTCATTTTCATTTATTTCAGGAAAGTTTTAGATTTCCTGTTTAATTTCTATTATGATCTATGGATCACTTAGTAGCATGCAACTAATTTCATTATATTTCTAAATGTTCTATTGTTCTTTTTTGTTGACTTCTAATTTCATTTCTTTGTGATATGAGAAGATACAAGATATGATTTCAATTTTTTTTAGTTTACTGACACTTGAGTTGTGGCTTAATATATTGGTCTGTCATAGAAAACGTTCCATGTGCTAATGAGAGAAATGTTATTCTGTACCTGTTGGGTGAAATGTCCTGCAAATTTCTGTCAGGTCCATTTGCTCAATAATATGGTTCCAGTCTGATGTATCTTTGTTCATCTTCTGTCTGGAACACCTATTCTTTACTAGCAGAGGGGTGCTGAAGTCAACCACTGTTTTTGTATTGGTGTCAATCTCTCTCCTTAAGTCTAACAGTATTTGCTGTATGTGTCTGAGCGTTCTTGTGTTGGTATTGTTTATGTTTATTACTGTTACATCTTCTTGGAGAATTGAGCTTTTATCAATATAACTTCCTTTTGTATCTTTTTACTTTCGGATTTAAAGTCTGTTTTATGTGATATGAGTATAGCTATTCCTACTCAATTTTGGTTTCCATTTGCCTGTATTTTTTCCCAGCCGTTCACTTCAAATCTATCTATATCTTTATTAGTGAAGTGAGTTTATTGTAAGCAGTAAATATTCAGGTCTGATTTTTTTTTAATCCATTTGGCCAACCTAAATTTTTTGGTGGGAGAATTTAATCCATTTACATTCAAGGTTAGTATTGATAGATAAGGACTAACATTTGTCATTTTGTTGACTGGTCACTGATTTATTCTGGTCTGTTAGTGAATTTGGTAGTGTCATATGTTTCCTTGTCCACTTCTCATGCAGGACTCATTTCAGAATTTCCTGTAAGGCTGGTCTGGAGATGGTGAAATACAATTTCTTGTAAAGTGGTCTGGAAGAAAATACCTAGTTTCTCCTTCTCTTCCAAAGGATAACTTCTCTGGAGATAATATTCCTGGTTGGAAATATTTTTTTGATTTATTTATTTATTTGAAAGTCAGAGTTAGATAAAAAGAAGGATAGACAGAGAGAGCTCCCATTCACTGCTTCACTCCCCAGAAGGCTGCAATGGCCAGGGATGAGCCAAGCTGAAGCCAGGAGCCAAAAGCCTCCTCCAAATCTCCAAGGTTAGCAGCAGGGGCCCAAATACTTGGGTCATTTTCTGCTGCTTTTCCCCAGGCTATTAGCAAAGCGCTGAATCAGAAGTGGAGCTTCTGGGAAACAAACCAGCAACCACATGGGATGCTGGTATTGAAGGCAGTGGCTTTACCTGCTACTCCACAACACCAGCCCCAGAGAATTTTTTTCTTTTAAGAAAATTTATATATCATCCCACTCTCTTGTGATTGTTGTATTTCTGCAGAGACATTTGCTGTTAGTCTAATTGGTTTTCCTTTATATTCAATTTGATATTTTTTTTCTGTCTTGAAGGTTCTCTTCTTGTCCTTAATTTTGACAGTTTGAACATCTTGGAGAAGATTTTTTTCAGTTGAATCTGCTTGAGGTCCTTTGAGCTACCTGTATCATGATGTCCATGTCTTTTCAAGACCTATGTGATTTTCAAATACTGTTTCATTTAGCAAATCCTCAATCTTTTTTCCTTCTCTTCTCCTTCAGGAATCCCTATAATAGAAATAAATGATCATGTAATGGTATCCCATATTTCATGTAGGATTTTTTCATTCCTTTCTCTTTATTTGTGTATGGTTGAGTCACTTCAAAAGACTTGTCCTCCAGAAAAGAAATTCATTCCTTCACTTGGTCTATTGTCCCATGAAGCACTCAATCATATTTTTTGTTTCAATGATTTAAGTTATAACCTCCAAAATTTCTAATTTGTTCTTCTTAATCATTTATATATCCCTTAGTGCAAAAATTCTTGACAAAATTCTGGCAAACTGAATCTAACAGCATAGCAAAATTTATACACCACTACCAATTGGGATTTATTTCTGCAATGAAACGTTGTTTCAACATATACAAATCAATCATGTGATACACCAGATCAACAGATTGAAAGATAAAATCTACTTGATATTCTCAACAGATGCAGAAAAATATTTAACAAAGTTTAAAATCCATTCATAATAAAACCTCTCAATAAACTAAGCATAGACGTATCTTAAGCCAGTACAATAGAGGCCATCTATGACAAATAAACAACAAACCTAAAAATCAACAGGGAAAATAGGAAATTTTTTTTCTAAATGATTTGGTAAAATTAAAGGGCACCTATTCTCCTTGCTTCCATGCAATATATTACTGGAAGACCTCCAGAGCAGTTAGACCATAAAAAGAATTAAAGCCATCCAAATCATGAAGCAAGAAATAAAATAGTCCCAGTTTGCAGATATAAAGTCTTACATATAGAAACCTAAAGACCCAAAAACTATTAGAACTTATAAGCAAATTAAGTAAAGTTGAAGAACACAAAAATCAACATGTAAATAAAAGTAACCATTTGTACACTAATAACAAACCATCTTTAAAATGAAATTAAAACCACACCATTTCTAATAGCATCAAAATAATGAAATACTCAGGAATAAATTTAACAGAGGAAGTGAAAGATGTCTACATTAAAAACTACAAAATGCCAATCAAAGCACAAATAAACAGAAAGTCATCACATATTTATGGATTTTGATAATTAAAGTGTTCATAAATACCAAAAGCAAACTATAGATTCATGCAATCTCTCTCAAAATTCCAATGGCATTTTCCATAGAAATTGAAAAAGTATATCTTAAAATTCATATAGAACTACAAAAGACCCCAGCAGAGTCAAACTAAGGTTGGGAAGAACATAGTAAGAAGTATCACATTTCTTGACAAAGTTATATTGCAAAGCTATAGTGTATAGTTTATTTATTTGAAGGGACAGAAATACAGGGATATATAGGTAGATCTATTTATTGCTTCACTCCCTAAATTTCTACAATAGCCAGATCTGGGACAAGATGAACCAGGAGCCAGGAACTCCCTCCCAACATCCCACATGGGGAGCAGGGGTCCACGTACTTGGCCATCTTTTGCTGTCATCCCAGATACATTAGCAAGATGCTGACTTGGAAGAGGAGAGCAGGACATGAACCAGCAGTCCAACATGGGATGCCAACAGTAGCCCTTTTCTATTTCTGTTGCCTTCTCTTCAATATAATACGTCATTGCTCACACCAAGACTTTTCCAATAGCCTACTTCTAGGTTATCATTATTCCACATTACCCTTAGTTATTCTCCTCCAAACATTGTTGTTAATTATCACCTCCCAGCTTAAAATCATGCATACTGATCCTCATTAGTACAACCATTGGCTCACCCATCAAGAGCCACTATGAAATTCTAACTTCCCCATCCATTCAGTGCCTATCTAAGGCAGAGAACTTCCCAACCCACCTGCTCTCCAGGCTACTGGATCTTTAATAATTAGTTCCTTATTCTGGCCCAAGGTCCTATCATAGTCCTGGTGTCTACACTGAACCTGTGCTCCCAATGATGATGCCTTGGCAGTGTGGCACACGTGTCTTAGAAAACAATGTGACTAAGTGAGAGGAGGCAGAGTGTAGCTGGGTTATGGCCAATCACACAGTAATGCTGCACACTCTCAATGCTCCTTGGCTGCCCAGAGCAGCTCATAGCAGAGAGAACTATGCTCACAGAAAGGACTGTGCAGATCATGTGTAGTGCATAAGGTGGTACAGATGAGTGTTGAACACAATGAGGGCTAGCACTTGGGCATTCCTCAGCTTGGAGGAGAAGGTGTGGTTACAACAAAAGGTGACCAAGGACTGGTCACATCAACAAAAGTGACCACTCCTCTCTATCCAGTTAACCAGAAGAGAGCTACCACACCCAACCTGGGTGTTACCCTGGATACTCACCCCATCCTGGAGCACTGACCAGAGCTCCTTGGCCACACTCACCACACACCTCTTGGTATTCACTTGATGTGTAGAAAAACCACTAAGCCACAGAGGCTTAGCTCAAAGATAAAAGCCATCAGAGGGGACAAAATTTCTACAAATGCCTAAAACTAAATGCAGAACTTCAAGAAACAAGAAAAAGGGAGACACTATGACCCCCCCCAAAGGTACACAACATTCCAATATTATAATGAGAAAATGAATATTGAGGCAATACCAGAAATGGAATTCAAAAAATTAATCATAGTTTTACTCAAAAAGAATTGGACGCAAATCCATGAACTAAAGAAAACCATATATGTTATGAATGAAAATTTTTCCAGGAAATTGAGATTTTTAAAAAGAAATGAAAATGATATACTACAATGATTAATTCAACTGATCAAATAAAAATGCAGTGGAAACCTATAACAACAGAATTGATGAGATAGAAGAAAGAATATCTGAGTTAGAAGACAAATCTTGGAAGAATGTCCAGCATATGGGTCATAGGAGTTTCTAAAGGTGTGGAAAAGAGAAAGGACTAGAAGACCTACTCAACAAAATAATTACAGAAAAATTCAATTACTTGGAGAAAGAAACAAATGTCCAAGTACAGGAAGCACATAGAACTCCTAACAGATAATGAGAAGAGATTTCACCTCACCATGACACATTGTACTTAGACTTTTCACAGTTAAGCATAAAGAAAAGATTCTAAAGTGTGCATGATAAAAATGTCAGATTACTATCAGAGGATCTCCAATTAGACTCACAACTGACTTCTCATCAGAAACCCCACAGGCTAGAAGATGATGTCAAAATATAGTCCAAATAGTAAGAGAAAGAAACTGTCAACCTAGAATACTGTACCCTGCAAAGCTCTCATCTATGAATGAAGGTGAAATAAAGACCTTCTATAACAAACAGAAATTGAAATAATTTATCACCATGCATTCAACCTTACAAAAGATTCATAAGGATGTGCTACACACAGAAACACATCAAGAAAGTCATCATCAAGAAAGACTACAAACACAGTGAAAACCAGTAAAATTACAAAATAAATCCAAAGTAAACAATAGGAATATTCACAGAAAAATGATAGGATCAAGTAGTTACTTATCAATAGTTACCTGAATGTAAATGGTCTCAACTCTCCAGTTAAGAAATACAGACTGCCCGAATGGATTAAAAAACCAGACCATCTATTTGCTTATTACAAGAAACACCTAACCAACAAAGATACATGTACACTGAAAATGAAAGGGTGGAAAAAGATATTCCATAATAATGGGAAAAAAGGGCTGTGTAGCCATCCTAATATCAGACAAAATAGGCTTTAACACAAAACTGCTAAAAGAGACAAAGAAAGACACTATGTAATGATTAAAGGATCAATACACAGGAAGATGTGACTATAATAAATGTATATGCACTCCATTAGAGAGAGTAGCTATTTAAAAGAACTGTTAACAGATCTAAAGGGAGACATAGACTTTGATGCATAGTAATGGGGGACTTCAACATCCCACTTTCATCAATGGATAGATCTAACAGATAGAAAATCATCAAGGAAACAACAGAGCTAACTGACACTATAGACCAAATGGACCTAACTGATATCAATAGAACTTTTGACCCCACCGTTGCAGAATACACATTCTTCTCAGTGGTGCATGGACTCTCTCTAGGATAGACCATACACTAGGCCATAAAGCAAGTCTCAGCAAATTCAAAAAAATCAAAACCATACCACCCACCTTCTCGGATCAAAATGGATTAAAGCTCAAAACCGACAACTCAAGAATCTCAAGAATGTATGCAAACACCTAGAGACTGAACAACATGCTTCTAAATAAACAGTGTGTTGTAAGAGAAATCAAAAAATTCTGGAAATGAATGAAGATGACCTTACCTCATATCAAAACTTATGGATTTGCATTTAAGTGTTACAGTGTCGTAAACTTCATACAACATGGCCTGACCAAGCAAATCTTTTGTTCAAGCTAAGCTCCTCTCAGCAGTAGCACATTTGTTATGAAATCTCGGGGAACAGGAGTTTGGAGGAAAGAAATCGCAGGTGTCACGAAGCCTGGAGTGACTGAGGCAAGGAGTCAGAGGCGTCACACACGAGAAAAAGGTGTGATAAGTTAGTTTAATTGCTGGTCTACCACAGCATGTTGCTTCCTTCTGACTGTCAAGACACCGGTTCACCTGAAACTTGTCAGCGCGTCCCGCGTGCCTGGCTGAGCGCCCCGCAGCCCGGCCTGCCTCGCACCCGCGTCGGTGCTGTCCTTGCTCCTGACAGGTCCCTGCTCCTGAAGCGTCACCTCCCAGCCCCAGTCCATCTCCGCAGCCCACTCCGACTGCAGCCTGTTCGCCATCTCGTCCTCCCATTGTAGCAGCAGCAGCGGCCGCGCGGACCGCGAGGGAAAGGGCAGACCCAGCGGGAGCGACTGGTCGGCCGGGCTTCCGAAGCAGCAAGGGGCAGGGAGGCGCGACGCGAGCCCGCACCACAGGTAAACGGGGCGGCGAGGCGCAGGGCAGCGCCCAGGCACCCAGCGACTTCCAGGCACGCAGCCCCGCCTCCAGGGCGCTCTCCCTCGCGCGCTCCCGCGGCGCTCGCTCGCAGCCCCAGCAGCAGCCGCCGCAGCATCACTTCACACAAAGGACCCTAACCCGCCGAGCAGCTCCGCCACCTCCGCGTCGTCCTCCGGCGACAGCAGCCCCGACAGCGCGGCTCGGGCGCGGCGGCGCGGAACCTATCGCTCCCTGCAGCCGAGGCGGCGGCAGCGGCTTTTTTTTCTTAATTTTGCTTTTTTTTTTTTTTCCTCCCCTTATAACTCTTCACCTTTCTGTGGTTTCACCCACTTCTTCCCCACCTCTTCCCATAAACAACTTTCCTACCCTCACCCCCCCCCCCAATAAATAAATAAGAGGAGAAAGGTGGGGGAGGAAGGAGGAGGGGAAGGAAAAGGGAGGCAGCGCCAGAGAGCAAAGCAGAGTCCGAACCGACAGCCGGCAGCCCTCACTCACCTCACACCAGGAGATGGCGACACGCCCCGCGCCGCTCCAGGAGTCCGGGCCCGTCGCCGCCACTGCTGGTGCTGCTGCTGGGGAGCGCGGCCCTGGCGCCGGGGGCGGCGGCCGGCGACGACTCGGCTCCCGCGGGGGCTCGGTGTGCTACTCGTCCCCGCCCAGCGCGGGCTCGGTGCAGGAGCCGGCTCAGCGCGCCGCCGCGGTGATCCAGGGAAAGGTGCGCCCGCCGCGGCGGCAGCAGGGGGCGCTCGACAGGAACGCGGCGGCGGCGGCCGGCGAGGCAGGGGCGTGGGGCGGCGAGCGCCAACCGCCAGCCGCCGGCAGGGGGCGCTGGGGCTGCCCGCCGAGGACCCGCTGTCCGCCGCCCACGGGACCCTGCCCTCCCGGCCCACGACCGCGGCGCCCAGCCCCGGCGAGCCTGCGGAGGAGGAGGCGCCCTGTCTGGTGAAGGTGCACCAGGTGTGGGCGGTGAAAGCCGGGGCTTGAAGAGGGACTCAGCTCACGGTGCGCCTGCGGACCTGGGGCCAGCCGGCTTCCCCGTCCTGCGGGAGGCTCAAGGAGGACAGCAGCTACATCTTCATGGAGCCGGAGACCCACAGCAGCAGCAGCAGCAGCCTCTTGCCGGCCACCTTCCGAGCCTCTTCGGGAACCTCAAGAAAGGGGTCGGCCGAGTGCTGTGCAAGCGGTGCGGTAAGTTGCTGGCGCCCGGGCGCGTGCTCCGCGGGCGAGGGGCGCGCGGGGCTTCCACGGCGGCGGGACGGAGGCGGCCCCCTTGCAAGGGAGGCTTCGCGGCTCCCAGGTTTCCTGGCCGCGTCTTGGGCTCTGCTGCCGGTGGAAAGCCCAAGTTTGCACCTCGGTTGGGGCAGCCTGAAGCTTTTTTTAATTTAGCTTTTTTGGGGTTGCTTCACTGCGTGGCCCCGAAACGTGTCGGTGGCTTTCTCCGCGTGTGGCTGCTTGAAGTTGGCTGTGGCGAGGAGGCGCTGGTGCTGGGCCGCCCCGTGGGGGCTTTTTCCTGGGAAGGAGGACGGGTCGGACAGGACTGGGCCTCGGCGCCCCGAGTGTGGAGATGGTCGCGGCTTGGTGCGTGTGGAGAGCGGGCAGGCGGAGGACGGTCGCCCACAGAGCTGGCGGGAGTTTGTGGGGAACTCCATGTCCCGCAGATGGGTGCATGTGCACCTTGTGAGTCTCTCTGGGTGTGAGAACGCTAAAGTGTCTTTGAACAGAATTACGGAGTGACGCGTGGAAGGCCCTAGATAAGGACTTGGGAAGATAAGAGTCACAGCCAGTTTCCCACACATTTTCCTGTTAGGCCATTGAATTGTGCTTGCCCCAGGGGTGCCTGTTAGGATCAGGTTGGCGAAATCAGCTGAAAAATTTCACTACCCTTCTAAGGTAGCATTTCGTTTATGCCATTCGTAAAATAATGTCTGTGACCTAAAGCATCTGTATAACTTACTGATAACCTGCTATGTGTTAGTGATTACATGGTATTCTTCGCAAACCACAAATTAACATGATTACACATCACCGATTCTGATACACCTAATAGCGTTCTCCCTCTGTCTTTATGCATCTACTAGATGGTTGGGTTAATTGAATTTTCACAAAACTCAGCACCACGCCATGCTCCTTCTGCCTATAATACAGAGTGTGTCAGATCTTCTCAATTTGTATCCGGTGATGGCCAATTATTTAAGTTTTGGTCGACATTTGTGGGGCTTTTGTCCTGCCGTTAATTAATACCTAATGATTTGGCTTTCATGAGAGGAAAGAGCATTGTTCCCTCACGGTTCCCTTATTTTAGCAATGGACTTGGTGTGCCAGAGACCTGTTAAGACTGCACCACTCTGTGGCAGAAGCTGTTCAGAGAGAGGTGCTGAAGCAGCTGAGTGACGCTGGGACTCCCTGAGACTGGCTGACAGGTGTCACTGGGGAACATGGCAAGCACTCTGCTGGGAGCTCTCTTAATAGGGAACACAGAAGCTCAGCAGTATTGTACTGCAGCATATGCTATTCTGTTACAGAATCCAAAACTAAACCTTTTAAGCTGCATCCTGTCCGGTTTTCACATGTTTCGTATGTAATTGGGGAAGGATGTTTGCCTTTACCCCAAACTGAATGGGTTTTGGTGGGAAGCTAACATCAAGAGGATTAGGTTTGCAGGGATGCCTAGAATTGGGGTGCATTGCTAGGGTAGCAATGGGGTGGTTATACCTTTAAACTGGAAATACATGTCAGACTTCAAGGGTAAAGTTCCTAACAGCATCAAGAGGATGTTTGGATGTGTAAAATGCATGGTCTGGAAGAAGAATAATGTATTTTTATGTTTCTTTGGGGGTGAGGGGGAAGCTTTACTGTAGGTAGTATGGTTTGGTCCTTTTGTTTTCCAGTCAAAACAAGTACATAGTTGTAACTTGTGGCATGTCAAAGAGCATTGGTCTATAATGAATTGGAAATCTCCCTACATGTCATTGGGTAGATGTAGAAATCAGAGTTCCTGCTCTGGGTTTGTGTGACTAAGTGTGCGCTTGGTGATTTTAGTGTTATGTAACAAAGTAGGATATTGCATGGAATCAATAGATAGAGCTAAGGAGTGAGAGAAGTCGTCCTGAAAGTTTCTCTTGAATTTCCATCAACAGAGTCTTTACCATGGTGTCCGAGGGTGAAAGTAAATGGTACAAGCTATTTTACATAAAGTAAAGTTAGTAAATCTGTAAATTGAATACTGGATGTAAAAGGGTGAGTGTGTATATTGGGAAACTTGACAATTCGTCCAGTTGTATGATCTGTTAACAATGCCAAAGGAGCACAGACAACTGGTGAGTGTGTGGGGGAGGGGATGCAGAGAATAGGGGCTGAATCACCCTGGTTGAGCTGGTTCTGTGTGTGTGTTCGTCTGGTCAGAAGGTTTCAGGAAGAATGATGGAGCAGAGGGTCCTTATCTAAGGACAAGAAGCTGCCCTGGGGGCCCGATGGCTGTGTACAAGCTTGAGCCATGGTGTTTGGCAGGGGAAGGAATACAGCAGAGTCATTTGTGAGATCCTACCCAGGGGAACAGTTTCCAGCTCTCTAGCTCTCAGCTGCAGTGCTTCCTACAAGTTGCTTCCTAGTGTAGAAACTGCACATGCAACAGATTAGCCTTAGGCTTGAGCTAATAGAAATCTTCCTGCATTTTGTGTTCTTTGCCCCCTCCATCTAATATAAACTCCTGGGTAGTGTCTATATAAAAAGAAGCCCTTTGAAACATGGACCTTTTGAAACAGAAACTGTCAGTGTGTTTTTACATGACAACATGGAATTTCATAGCTTGTTTGCTTCCTAGTTGAAGTGAAATAAGTTACACTTCCATCACAGCTATTTAAATTCTTTCCAGTCTTTGGTTTTTCTCTTACCGAATAACCTAAGAAATGTTCCTGTGTTTTGTGTTCATCAGAATGAAAAATGATTTGCTATTCAATTAAATTTTTATTCAAATAAGTTACTGTTTGATGTACTACACTTTGAGTTTCTTAACATTGTGGTTACACCAGGCAGAAACTAATTTTGAAAATGGAGTAAAAATAGTGATGCTGAGTAATATCTGCAAATGGGCCATGACAGATTTGTGTGTCAATTATATTATAATCCAATGTAAATATTTGTCATATGATAGTGGAATGAAGGCATGTGCATATATTAATAATGTGCGCATGTTTATCAGATATTTAAGATAAATGACAGTCACTTTTTCGAATATTTTCAATCACTATTTAATGATGTGCATTTACCTTACAGTGGAAAAAATGCTGCAGAGATTTTTCCAGTCAGCACTGAACAAAATTATTCTTATCAAAATCTATATTAAGGAAGTAGCAATAGTAAGAGATACTGCTTGTACTTCATACATACACATGTAAATATAATTTCCCAAGTGTTTGTGACTGCTCTCTTTAAGCCAAAAAGTGTTGCTGTCAAAAATCTATACTGGGTTTAAAACACTTCCTTCCGTTGAGAAGAGACTAATGTATGAATGTATTTATATTAATGCTAAAAAATGAAACTGAGATAGATCATTTGGGAAAACAATTCCTTAGAATAAACACATTTAAAAATGGATTTAAATATCTCAGGACATTTTACCAGCACAAGGGGATAGTTCTCATTGGCTGTGGGGGATCTATAAATCCTCGGAATTTAGGGAAAGTTTTACCATATGTCTTAATGTGTTAGGCAACACTGGGAAGCGTAAACAACCCTAAGTATCAAAACAAGGAGCTGTCTTTCCCTGGCCTGTATATTTTTAGCAAATGAAAGTGAAAGACGTGATTGGGAGGGTTATTGCCCTTGTCAAATATAATCTCTTCATTGTTCATGAAATCTGCTTGGCTTCAATACCCGTTTTCTTCCTATTTTTTTTTTAATTATAAACACATCATTTTTAAAACCTATTTTTACATCTGAGTTAAAATTTATGAATTGGCCAGCTGTTCAAAGACCTTCAAGCACTTGTCTTCCTTTAGTACTTAACAATATCTGGATTTTTACTGTTTGTTTTTAATCTCAAATTATATGAAAATAATCTCTAAATGACTCTTTCTGAATGGATATTTTGACTAGCTTTATGTAAGTAAATGATAGTGAAATTCAGTAAACAATAGCTTTTTAACTGACTCAAGCAATTTGTTACAAAGAAAAGTAAAATGACAAAAGTTTTTGTGAGGAATTGAAAACGTTGTTAGAATTTTTATTTTTAAATAGCAAAAGTGGACATTACAGACAGTTTTCAATGCATATATTGAGTTCTCTAAATTTTGTTACTGTGTGTTCTTAGATGATCAGAAAATTTAACTTAGTGATGTTATGTAAGAATGGATGGATGACCTGTATTCCCCCAAATATCTATTTCTTTATGATATTTGAACAACTGCTAAGTGGCATGCTCTGTTTGAATCTAAAGTTGAATAATTTGAGAATTTTACAGAAGGATTGTGCTATCTGCAAGGTTGTGTTTTCAAATTTCCCAAGTATAGTGCTACAGTGTACTGGAAGCAAACCTGTTTCTGAAGACTTGCCTCCTGAATTTCCTGCCCAAATAAACTGCATGGGTTAGAGTAGACAAAAGCCACTTTGGTGAAGTTGAAATCTAAATGTGGGTTGGTATGGATCCAATTATTAAGAAACAATTCCCCCCAATGTAGCCATCTTGGAGAGAGATGTTTAACAGGTAATTTTCATTAGTTTTTGATCTTGTTCAAGAAAACCAGGATTTTTGTCCCAGTGGAACATAGTTTCCTAGGAAACTATTTTTTAACCAAAAAGCTTTTATTTAAATTATACAAACTTCATGCATTTCATAAATACAACTTTAGGAATATAGTGATTCTTCTAACCCTACCCACCATCTCACCTGGACTCCCACCCTTCTTCCTCCTCACTCTCCTATTCCCATTCCTGTTTTAAGAAAATACATTTTTAAAATTTTGTTGTTGTTGTTTGTTTGAAAGTCAGAGTTACACAGAGAGAGGAGAGGCAGAGAGAGAGAGAGGTCATCCATCTGATTGTTCACTCCCCAACTGGCCACAACGGCCAGAGATGGGTCTCCGGGTCTCCCATGTGGGTGCAGGGACCCAAGGACTTGCGTCCTCTTCTACTGCTTTCCCAGGCCATAGCAGAAAGCTGGATCAGAGATGGAGTAGCCAGGACTCGAACCAGCACCCATATGTGATGCTAGTGCTTCAGGCCAGGGTGTTAACCTGCCTTGCCACAGTGCCGGCCCCATTCCATTCCTTTTTTTTTTTTTTAACTAAGATCTATGTTCTTTAAATATCATTCAGAAACTAACCTTTAAGTAATAAACAGAGATCTTAGCCCCAACACTGTTTTTACTATGTTTGTTTATTGGATCAACAAAAAACATTCTCTTGAGAATAGGAATCATATGTTTTAACACACCAAAGACAGTATATTCAAGGTATTAACCATTGGAACTGTAACTACCATTTGTTGATCACCTATGAAGTTTTAAGTCAATGGGTTTATTCATCTGTGTCCTCAGTCCATCACATGTTAAACAAGCAAGACCCCTACCTTTCACCTTACACAAAAATCCACTCAACATGGATTAAAGACCTAAATCTATGACCAGACACTATCAAATTATTAGAGAACATTGGAGAAACCCTGAAAGATATAGGTACTGGCAAAGACTTCTTGGAAAAGACCCTGGAAGCACAGGCAGTCAAAGCCTAAATTAACATTTGGGATTGCATCCAATTGAGAAGTTTCTGTACCGCAAAAGAAACAGGAAAGTGAAGAGGCAATCAACAGAATGGGAAAAAAAATATTTGCAAACTATGCAACAGATAAAGGGTTAATAACCAGAATCTACAAAGAGATCAAGAAACTCCACAACAACAAAACAAACCACCCACTCAAGAGATGGGCCAAGGACCTAAATAGACATTTTTCAAAAGAGGAAATCCAAATGGCCAACAGACGCATGAAAAAATATTCAGGATCACTAGCAATCAGGGAAACGCAAATCAAAACCACAATGAGGTTTCACCTCACCTCAGTTATGATGGCTCACATAGAGAAATCTACCAACAACAGATGCTGGCGAGGATGTGGGGGATAAGGGACACTAACCTACTGTTGGTGAGAATGCAAACTGGTAAAGCCAGTATGGAAGTCAGTCTGGAGATTCCTCAGAAACCTGAATATAACCCTATCATACAATCCAGCCATCCCACTCCTTGGAATTTACCCAAAGGAAATTACATTGGTAAATAAAAGAGCTGTCTGTACTGCAATGTTTATTGCAGCTCAATTCACAATAGCTAAGACTTGGAATCAACCCAAATGCCCATCCACAGTAAACTGGATAAAGAAATTATGGGACATGTACTCTATAGAATACTATACAGCAGTGAAAAACAATGATATCCAGGCATTTGCAGTAAAATGGAGGAATCTGGAACACATCATGCTGAGTGAAATAAGCCAGTCCCAAAGGGGCAAATATCACCCTGATTGCTGACAACTAACTGAGCACCAAAAAGGAAACCTGTTGAAGTAAAGTGAACACTATGAGAAACAGTGACTTGATCAGCCCTTGTCCTGACTGTTGATGTACAACTTAATACTTTATCCCTTTTAGTATTTTTTGTGTTCTACGTAATACTATTGGTTGAACTCTGTAATTAACACACAATTATTCTTAGGTGTTTAAATTGAACTGAAAAGTGATCCCTGTTAACTATAAGAGTGGGAATAAGAGACAGAGGAGATGTACAATTTGGGACATGCTCAAGCTGACTTGCCCCAAATGGTAGAGTTAGAAACATACCAGGGGACTCCAATTCAATCCCATCAAGGTGGCATGTACCAATGCCATCTCACTAGTCCAAGTGATCAATTTCAGTTCACAGTTGATCACACTGATAGGTCTAAGAGTCAAAGGGATCACATAAACAAGACTAGTGTCTGTAAATACTAACTGATAGAATTAAAAAGGCAGCAAACGATCCAACATGGGAAGTGGGCTACACAGCAGACTCATAGAATGGCAGATGTCCTAAACAGCACTCTGGCCTCAGAATCAGCCCTTAAGGCATTCAGATCTGCCTGAAGAGCCCATGAGAGTATTTTAGGCATGGAAAGCCAAGACACTCTGGCAAAAAAAAAAAAAAAAAAAAACACCTAAATGAAAGATCTCTGTGAATGAGATCCCAGTAGAAAGAATGGGCCATCAAAGAAGGAGGTACCTTTCTCTGAAGGGAGGAGAGAACTTCCATTTTGACTATGAGCTTGTCTAAATAAGATCGAAGTTGGCAAACTCAGAAGGCTTCCATGGCCTTGGCAACTCATGACTAGAGCCTAGGGAGATTACTGACACCATAAATAAGAGTGCCAGTTTGCTAAGCCAACAACAGGAGTCACTGTGCACTTACTCCTCATGTAGGATCTCTGTGCTTAATGTGTTGTTCAATGTGAATTAATGCTATAGCTACTACTGAAACAGTATTTTACACTTTATGTTCTGTGTGGGTGCAAACTGATAAAATCTTTACTTAATATACACTAAATCGATCTTCTGTATGTAAAGACAATTGAAAATGAATCTTGATCTGAATGGGAGGGAGGAAACTATTTCTTAACTTTGCTTCACCTCATTAGGACCTAATAAATTTCATATCCCCCAGCTTGGATGGTAGGGGAGATTGCCCTACCACTTCCTACTTCAGGCGATCATATATATTCTCATCTCTGTTTCCTTTAGGAAGATAGTGTTAGGGGAGCCATAGGTAAATGATGGGACCCGGGAGTAGATCTGAGGCTGTTCATCATTGCACTGACATGCCTTCTCTGAACACCCTAGAAACTGCTGGGCATCTGGGTCCAAGGGTGTCAGAAAATAAAGGACTTGGGTCACAAGACTGAATGCAGTTGGCTTTCTGTGGCCTATCATCTCTGTGCTTATTCAGTAAAGACACAGGTGGTAATCTGCCTTGCATCTCTAGTTCAGAGCCTCTCCCACTAATCCCTAGGGTCCATCTTGGGGTGTTTACCCCAGCATGCTGGGAACTGTAAAAAAAAAAAAAAAAAAAACAGCTCAGAGTTTTGTGTGGCTTGAGCTGGTAGCCAGGTTTAGGAGGCAATCTTGGGCCAGGAGAACCCAGAAGAGATGATTCCTTTTCCTTTTTGCTCTGCTGTGCGAGAATATGTGAGCTGACCAAAGCCCAGCAAAGGGGATTGTATCTGATGAGGGCACTAGAATTTTTGTAGTGGGTATGCCCAGGAACCAGAACATGGGAGAGAGGGGTTGAAGTCAAGAGATGTGAAGCACTTTCTGGTTGTTAACACTGCTATGGGCTTTTCAGATTTATCTCAAATGTTTGCTTCTGCTCTTCCACTTATGCAATGGCAATTAACACTCCTTGAGTTTGTATTGTTTTGCTTCTTTGATATTGTAGCTTAATTTTATGTATAGATTAAATACCTATAAATAAGTGAACAAATGAAACACCGCAGTTGGTGGTACAGTGGCAATGACTGCTCTAGGCTACATTTAGAAGGAGAAGACATCCTTCCTTCTGTTTCTTGCTAATTCAATTAGATGAGTGTTTCAGGAAGCAGCATTTGGAGCCATATCCTATTGGGTCCTCATTTTGTCCTCTTACCACCCAGAGCCAGACTTCCTGATCAACATTGGGCTTCGGAGAAAGGTTATTTGATTTCCCCACATTTCTTTTTCCTCAATTATTTTTGAATGCTATTTGTGTAATCTACTACCCAGCAGGGTAAAAAGTAAATACCCTTTGTTGTGAATACTTAGAGATACTAAAGGAAAAAAAAAACTTATGGAATACTGCAAAGCAGTGTTAAGAGGGAAGTTCATAGCAATTAGTGCCCACATCAATAAACTGGAAAATCATCCAATAAATGAGCTGTCAATGCATCTCAAGGACCTAGAAAAACAACAAACCAAACCCCAAATTAGTAAGATGAAAGAAATAATTAAAATTAAGAAAGAATAAACAAAATTGAAACCAAAAGCAATACAAAAGATCAATGAAATGAAGAGCTGATTTTTGAAAAAATAAACAGAATTGACACAACTTTGGCCCAACTAAACAAAAAAAAGACCCAAATTGACAAAATCAGAGAAGAAAAATGAAACACATACCACAGAAATAAAAAGAACACATACTCCTATATAAATTGAGTCATGGATACATAGAATACCTAAACAAACCAATAACCAAGACAGCAACTGAATCAGTAATAAAGATCCTCCCAAGAACAAAATCCCAGGTCTCGATGGCTTCACTGTTGAATTCTATCAGACATTTATAGAAGAACTAATTCCAATTCTTCTCAAGCTATTCAAGGATGCCCACTCTCACTATTGATATTTAATACAGTCCTGGAAGTTTTAGCCAGAATCATCAGACAAGAAAGAGAAATCAAAAGGATACAAATGGGGAAAGAATAAATCAAACTGTTCCTATTTGCTGCATATATGATTCTATAAACAGGGAACCCAAAATATTCTATGAAGAGACTATTGGAACTCATAAAAGAGTTTGGTAAAGTAGCAGGATATAAAATCAACACACAAAAATCACAGTCTTTGTATACACAGACAATGCCATATCTGAGAAAGAACTTTTAGGATCAATTCCATTCACAATAACTAAAAAATATTTAAATACCTTTCACATCGAAAGCCTCTATGGTGAAAATTACAAAACATTACAGAAAGAAATAGAAGATGACATAAAAAGTAGAAAAATCTTCATTGTTCCTGGTTTGGAGGAATCAACATCTTTAAAATGTACATATTACTGAAAGCGATTTACAGATTCAATGCAATACCAATCAAAATGCCAACAACATTCTTCTAAGATATGGGAAAAAATGATGCTAAAATTCATATAGGATGCACAAGAGACTCGGGATAGTTAAAGAAGTTTTAAACAATAAAAATAAAGCTAGAGACATCACAAATCAAGACCTCAAGTATACTACAGGGCAGTTATAATCAAAGCAGCCTTGTACTGGCACAAAAACAGATGTGTAGACCAATGGAACAGAATAGAAAATCCAGAAATTAATCCATGAATCTACAACCAACTTACTTTTGACAAAGGAGCAAATATCAACCCCTGGGCCCAAGACAGTCTCTTCAAGAAATGGTGCTGAGAAAACTGGATCTCTACATTCAAGAGTATGAAACAAGACCTCTACCTTACACTTAACACAAAAATCCACTTGAAGTGGATCAAAGACCTAAATCTATGACGTGATACCATCAAATTACCAGAGAACATTGAAACCCTACAAGACATTGGCACAGGGAAAAACTTCTTGGAAAAGACCCCAGAAGCACAAAGCCAAAATTAACAAATGGGATTATGTAAAACTGAAGAGCTCCTATACTGCAAAAGACACACTGAGCGAAGTAAAGAGACAACCAATAGAATGGGAGAAAATATTTGCAAACTATGTCAAAGCATTAACTTACATAATCTATAAAGAACTCAAGAGCCGGCCCAGTGGCTCACTAGGCTAATCCTCTGCTTTGCAGCGCCAGCACACCGGGTTCTAGTTCCGGTCGGGGCACCGGATTCTGTCCCGGTTGCCCCTCTTCCAGGCCAGCTCTCTGCTGTGGCCAGGGAGTGCAGTGGAGGATGGCCCAAGTGCTTGGGCCCTGCACTCCATGGGAGACCAGGAGAAGAACCTGGCTCCTGCAATCGGATCAGCGCAGCGCGCCGGCCACAGCGGCCATTGGAGGGTGAACCAACAGCAAAGGAAGACCTTTCTCTCTGTCTCTCTCTCTCACTGTCCACTCTGCCTTTAAAAATAAAAAAAACCTCAAGAAACTCAACAACCACAAAACAACCAACCTGGTCTAGAAATGGGCAGGGCAAAGGACCTGAACAGACATTTTTCAAAAATGGAAATTCAAATGGCCAAGAGACACAAGAAAAAAATACTTAGGACCTCTAACTATCAGGGAAATTCAAATAAAATGTATTAAATGATTAAATGTTTAAATGCAAATCAAAACAACAATGAGGTTTAACCTCACCCCAGTTAGAATGGTTCTCATACAGAAATCAACAAACAAAATGCTAGCAAGTGTGAGGGGAGAAGGGTATCTTAGTAAACTGGTACAGTCACTGTGGAAGACAGTATGGAGATAGCTCAGAAAGCTGAATATAGACCTATCATATTCATAGCTGAATATGACCCAGCCATCCCACTCCTGAGAATTTATCCAAAGGAAATAAAACCAATATATGAATGAGTGATCTGAATCTTCATGGTCATTTCAGTTCAATTTACAACAGCTAAGTTATGGTATCAATGCAGATGCACATAAACTGAAGACTGGATAAAGAAATTACGGTATATATACACTACTATGGAATACTACACATCAGTAAAAAATGAAATCCTTTATCTGCAATAAAATGGATGCACAACAGTAGACTGGATAAAGAAATTATGGGACATGTACTCTATAGAATACTATACAGCAGTGAAAAAAAAACATGAAATCCGGTCATTTGCAGTAAAATGGAGGAATCTGGAACACATCATGCTGAGTGAAATAAGCCAGTCCCAAAGGGACAAATATCATAGGTTCTCCCTGATCAGTGACAACTAACTGAGCACCAAAAAGAAACCTGTTGAAGTGAAATGGACACTATGAGAAACAGTGACTTGATCAGCCCTTGTCCTGACTGTTGATGTACAACTTAATACTTTATCCCTTTTAGTATTTTTTTGTTCTACTTAATACTATTGGTTGAACTCTGTAATTAACACACAATTATTCTTAGGTGTTTAAATTGAACTGAAAAGTGATTCCTGTTAACTATAAGAGTGGGAATAAGAGACAGAGGAGATGTACAATTTGGGACATGCTCAAGCTGACTTGCCCCAAATGATGGAGTTAGAAATGTGCCAGGGGATTCCAATTCAATCCCATCAAGGTGGCATGTACCAATGCCATCTCACTAGTCCAAGTGATCAATTTCAGTTCACAGTTGATCACACTGATAGGTCTAAGAGTCAAAGGGATCACATAAACAAGACTAGTGTCTGCAAATAGTAACTGATAGAATTAAAAAGGGAGAGAACATGGGAAGGAAGTGGGCTACACAGCAGACTCATAGAATGGCAGATGTCCTAAACAGAACTCTGGCCTCAGAATCAGCCCTTAAGGCATTCAGATCTGCCTGAAGAGCCCATGAGAGTATTTTAGGCATGGAAAGCCAAGACACTCTGGCAAAAAAAAAAAACAACAACAACAACAACAACAACAACAACAACAAAAAACCCTAAATGAAAGATCTCTGCGAATGAGATCCCAGTAGAAAGAATGGGCCATCAAAGAAGGAGGTACCTTTCTCTGAAGGGAGGAGAGAACTTCCATTTTGACTATGAGCTTGTCTAAATAAGATCGAAGTTGGCAAACTCAGAAGGCTTCCATGGCCTTGGCAACTCATGACTAGAGCCTAGGGAGATTACTGACACCATAAATAAGAGTGTCAGTTTGCTAAGTCAACAACAGGAGTCACTGTGCACTTACTCCTCATGTAGGATCTCTGTGCTTAATGTGTTGTTCAATGTGAATTAATGCTATAGCTACTACTGAAACAGTATTTTACACTTTATGTTCTGTGTGGGTGCAAACTGATGAAATCTACTTAATATACACTAAATCGATCTTCTGTATGTAAAGACAATTGAAAATAAATCTTGATCTGAATGGAATGGGAGAGGGAGTGGGAGATGTAGGATTGCGGGTGGGAGGGAAGTTATGGGGGGCAAAAAGCCATTGTAATCCATTAAATGTACTTTGGAAATTTATATTTACTAAATGAAAGTTTAAAAAAAAAGAAAAAAGAAAGTGGATGCAAATGAAACCCATTGTACTTAGTGAAATAAGCCACTCACAGAAAGACAAATATCATGTGGTCTCTCTGATATGTAGTAAATAATAGAGTAATTAAAATGTAATCTATAAGGTTACTGGTGTTGTGGTGTAGCAGTAAAGCCAAGGCCTGCAGTACTATCATCTTAAATGGGTGCCAGTTTGAGTCCCAACTGCTCCACTTCTGATCTGTCTCTCTGCTATGGCCTGTGAGAGCGTAGAAGATGGTGGAAGTCCTTGGGCCCCTGGACCTGCGTGGGAGATCGGAGGAAGCTCCTGGCTCCTGGCTTTGGATAACACAGTTTTGGCCAGTGCGGCCATCTGGAGAGTCAACCATTGGGTGGAAGACCTCTCTCTCTCTCTCTCTACCTCTCTACCTCTCCACCTTTGCCTCTCTGTAATTCTGCCTTTCAAAAAATAAATTAATGTTTTTAAAAAGTATAATCTATAGGATTTAAACTGACACCTTGAGATGCAATGATTCTGAACAGCCCTTACCTTGACTATAGAGGAATAATGTTGTTCTTGTTTGTTTGGTTCTTTTCTCCTTTTTTCTTCATGCTCATCAGTGAACTCTCTTCCTAGTGTGGGGTTAATCTTATGAGTATAAAAATTAACTGAAAATTGATCTCTGTAAAAAATAAGGAGGGGAAAGGAAAGGGAGGAGGAAGAAAGTGTGGGAGGGAGGTGGGGGGAAGAATCACTATGTTCCCAAATCTAAATCTACTAAATGCATGAAGTTCCATTTTTTTTTTTTTGACAGGCAGAGTGGACAGTGAGAAAGAGAGAGAAAGGTCTTCCTTTTCTGTTTGTTCTCCCCACAGTGGCTGCTGCGGCCGGCGCACCATGCTGATCCAAAGCCAGGAGCCAGGTGCTTCTCCTGGTCTCCTATGTGGGTGCAGGGCCCAAGGACTTGGGCCATCCTGCACTGCACTCCCAGGTCACAGCAGAGAGCTCAACTGGAAGAGGAGCAACCGGGACAGAATCCAGTGCCCTGGCTGGGACTAGAACCCGATGTGCCGGGACCACAGGTGCAGGATTAGCCTAGTGAGCCACGGCACCAGCCTGAAGTTGCATTATTTAAACAAAATAAAACAAACCAAAAATTTTTAACTTCATAAATTAAATAAGATACCATCAAGACTATACTTTCAGGGATCATTTCTATAGTTTGCTACTAAATAAGATACCATCAAAATATCATCCGTTTCTTTTTAATAAACAGATTTGTTTTTTAACCATCTTTTTAAAAATTTATAAGCAACAATTATACATATTTATGTGCTACAGAGAAATATTTAAGTTCATGTATACAATTTGTACTGATCAAAATAGGGTCATCAACATTTCCCCTTCTCTAACATTACTTTATGATTAGAGGCATGGAGCTTCCTCCTTCTGTTTGTTCTTACAATATCTAGTAGATAATTGTTAGCTGTAGTCTTTCCACTATGCTGTGCAACACTAGGTTATTATTCCTTTGATCTAAGTCTGATTTGGTAACCACTATCCAGACTCCCTCTGCCCACCCTCCATACCTTCTTGATAGCCTCTAGAAATCACCATTCTGTGTTCAGATTGATGTATTTTTGGTTGGTTGGCTGGATTTTTTTGTTTTGGCTTCTACATATGAAGGAGAATATGAGGTATTTGTATTCTGTGTGTAGTTTATTTCACTCAACATGATATGCCACCTGTCTCTTAAACTCAAAAAGTATATCCATCAATAATGGTAATTCTACATACTCTGCATTTATAAGAAAGACATAGATTTCTAGAACTATATCCGACACCTTCTATATCAAGAACTACCATGTATAAAGTTAAAAATAATGAGTCTAGGGGCCAGTGCTGTGACATAGCAGGTAAAGTCATCACCTGCAGTGTCAGCATGACATGTGGATGCCAGTTTGAGTCCCTGCTGCTACACTTCCAATCCAGTTCCCTGCTAATGTGCCTGGGAAAGCAGTGGAAGATGGCCCAAGTTTTTGGGCCCCTGCACCCACGTGAAGACCCAGAAGAAGCTCCCAGCTCCTTACTCCTGGCTACTGGCTCCCAGCTCCTGGCTTTGGATCAGCCCAGCTCCAGCCATTGCTGCCATTTGATGAGTGAACCAGCAGATGGATGTTCTCTTCCTCTCCCTCTCTCTTTGTAACCCTGCCTTTCAAATATATAAGTAAAGCTTTTAAAAAAAAAATGACTCCAGGAATGGGTGTTTGGCCTACCCAATAAGATGCCAAAAAATTATATCAGAATACTTGAATTTGATTACCAGCTTTGATTCCTGCATCCAGCTTTATGCTAGTGCAGACCTGGGAGGCATAGGTGATGACCCAAGTGATCAGATTTCTACCACCCATGTAGAGGACCTGAACTGAGTTCCTGTCTCTCAGCTTTGGTCCCAGCCTTGCAGCTATTTCAGGCAGTTGGGGAGTGAACAGTAGATGGCTGCATTATCACTCTATCTCTTGGCTCCTCAAATAATAATAATGATAATGAGTCTAAGACACCAGTGGAATCATAGCAATGCTTACTATTTGTTTACTGTTTTAAATATATGAATTGTTAATAGACATAAATTTATTTATGTCTACTCTCTAAGGAGGCTGAAAACCAAATATTTGCTATTTCAACCTCTGCTTTGGTATGGGTATAAGCGCTTAACCTGCATTTAGTGACCAGATGCTTCTGTTCCAGACCTTGGGCATGAGCACTGGTGTGACAGAGAATTAGGAGCAGGACTGATCCCTCTGGCAGCCCAGGTAGAAATGATGTCTGCACCAGAGCAAGGGCGATGCAAGATGCAAGTGTAGCCTTTGGTACTCCTCAGAGGAAGCCGTGGAGACCTCCTAATCCTCTCATGGCCTGGTTATCCTGTGTGACCTCCCTCCTTCTTACCCATTTGCAGGGTCCAGTTATATGGTTCTCTAGGGATTCTGCAAATACCAGGTAGGCTTTTCAGAAATTATTTTCTTTGCCTAAATTCATTATATTGATTTATTTGGTTATAATTATGAACCACAGGGCAGAAATATGCTTGTATCTAATTGTATACACTTATCCTTGTTTTTGCCTAGTCTACTTTTCTTGGATTTGTTTATTATACTTTTAAATTCTTTAAGTATCTGACTAATTTTCACTTTCTCCTATAGAAGAAATTTAGTGTTTTATTTTCCTTATTAACTGACTTTTTTATATTTCCCTTTGTAATAGTTTATTTATCATTCATTTCAATTTCCATTATGGCTTCTTTGATTTGCCAAGTTTGATAGATTAAATATGTTTATTTATTCATCCTTGCTAATTATATTATTTAAATATTGTGTATCCCTAACAATTTGTTCGCTTGATCTTTTTTTTTAAAGATTTATGTATATATTTGAAAGGCAATGTGTGTGTGAGAGAGAAAGAGAGAGAGAGAGAGAGAAGGAAAGAGAGAGAGAAAGAGAGAAAGAAAGATTTTCCATCTGCTGGTTCACTTCCTAAATCGTGGCAAAGGCTGGAGCTGGGCAGATCTGAAGCCAGGAGCTTCTTCTGGGTCTCCCACACAGTTTTGGGGGCCCAAGCACTTGGGCCATCTTCTGCTGCTTTCCCAGGCCCATTAGCAGGGATCTGGATTGGAAGTAGAGCATCTAGGACTTGAATCCTCACCAATATGGGATGCTGGACCTACTACACAGTGCAGACCCTAATCTATTACTACTTCTGAAAATATATTTCACTAACAATGAGTGTTGATTTTTGAGTTTCTCCTTGTAATTGTCATGCTGGGTGTCATGCTGTCACCAGCCAGGTTAGAGCCTGGTAAGGGAAAGACAACAGGCGCTCCTCTCCTTTTTGTTTCTCTCCACCCCCCCTCCACCAAAGCTGGTAGCCCACAGGGGCTGGGGTGATGGATGGCACTGTGGGCCTTGCTGGGTTGTGTACACAACCTGGATCTGTTTGAGCGGAGGAAGTTTACCAGCTGGATGGCCAGGAATCATCAATCATGCAGAAAAATAACACAGCGAAATGGGTTTTCATAACGCTGCTGGTGTAATTAGTGCCCGCCCCTTCCACTAAACGCAGTGATTTGTATCAGTGATACTTAAGTATGCAAACAGTAAATAACATGCTAATGAACCGGGGGTCCCAGAGCCTTTCCTTCCACAGCTAATTCGCATGTTAGTTATCATTAGCAACCAGGGAAACAGGTTACAAACAGCCTCATTAGCAGTCAGGCCATTTTTATAAGAGGGAGAGGGAGATTGATGATGCTGGTGACACCTGTGAGGGGGGTGGCATCACCGAGGGGCCGGTGCCGTAGCCCAGTGAGTGGTGGTCGAGGCTGTGGTCCCCGCAGGCCCCTGGGTCCCAGGCCAGTTGAGAAGAGATGAGGAGCTGGCTTGGGCTGAGTGGGACCAGGGAGGGGCAGCTGCTCTCTGCTAGAGAGAACAGTTGAGGGGAGTGCCACTCAAGACTGCTGAGTGTCGGGGCTGCTCTGTGGCCTGGGCCCAGGGTAAGAAGCCCCTGTGTTGCCAGCATCCCATGTGGGCACTGGTTCAAGCCCCAGCTGCTCCACTTCCCATCCAGTTCCATGCTGATGGCCTGGGAAGGCAGCAGAAGATGGTCCAAGTGCTTGGGGCCCTGCACCCTTGTGGGAGACCTGGATGGAGTTCCTGCTCCTGGCTTCAGCCTGGCGCAGCCCCGGCCATTGCAGCCATCTGGGGAGTGAACCAGCAAACGAAAGAGCTCCCTGCCCCCCCCCTTCCCCTGTCATGGGGAGGGATTGTCTCGGCTATGACGGCGGTGGGAGTGGGAATCGGCCAAGGAGTGTGTGTGTGTGTGGGTGGGTGTTGGATGGGAAACACCCAGGAAGAGACCCCAGGCCCAGGATTCTGCATCTGCCCCTGGACCAGGCAGGCCCAAGGCAGGGTCCAAGCTGGGCCACATCACAAAGCCCACATCCGTTGCCTCAGAGCCCAGCCTATGCCCGGACTTTGCTGCTCTCAGGATTGGGCTCACTGGGCTTTGTAGTCCCCCTCCCCGCCAGCAGAACGGTCCTCCAGGGGTCCCATTTTTGCATGAGGGGGCCCAGGTACAATGAGCACTGGCTGCCACGCACAGACCAGCTGCTCAGGGCTCCTGCCCAGGGCCTCTGTGTCTGCCCCCTGCACACATAAATGTGGCTCCTCCCCTTCAGAGATCAGCCTGGCCACCCCACCCCACCCCTGCCCACATCACTGGCCTTGAACCAGGACAGCTGGCACAGGCCTGCTCAGCACCTGAGAGCTGATTCCCAAAGCAGGGCAGCCGGCCAGGCACCTGCAGCCCAGACACATGCAGCTCCCTCTCAGGCTCCCTGGCCCCACCAGGAGCACAGGAGCTGGGTGAGCTGTGGTGTACACAGCCGCAGGTGCTGGGTGAGCTGTGGAGTAAGTGGGGGGCAGGTGCTGGGTGAGCTGTGGAGTGAGTGGGGGGCAGGAGCTGGGTGAGCTGTGGAGTGAGTGGGGGGCAGGAGCTGGGTGAGCTGTGGAGTGAGTGGGGGGCAGGTGCTGGGTGAGCTGTGGAGTGAGTGGGGGGCAGGTGCTGGGTGAGCTGTGGAGTGAGTAGGGGGCAGGAACTGGGCTGAGTGTTTATAGCCAGGAGGAGGCACAAGAGGCTGGGGGAGGTGGGTGTCAGAGGTCAGATTACCCGGGACCCCCACCCTGGCTCTTGTGACCTGAGCTGGTCCACCTGCCCATTCTCAGCTTATGGTGCCCTTGCAGTCTTGCTTGCCAGGAGCCAGGAGCCTCTTCCAGGTCTCCCACGCAGGTGCAGGGGCCCAAGGATTTGGGCCATTCTCCATTGCTTTCCCAGGCCCTAGCAGAGAGCTGGATTGAAAGTAGAGCAGCTGGGACTTGAATTGGCACCCATATGGGATTCTGGTGCTGCAGGCAGAGACTTTACTGGCTACGCCCCAGCTCCAGCCCCTTGCTTTCATTTTAAATTTTTTTTATCTATTTATTTGAGAGACACAGAGGGACAGACGACAGAGCCCCCAGTTCCCTCCCTAAGTGTCCCAAAGCTGGGAGCTGGGGGATGCAGCCCAGGTCCCCATGTGCCTGAGCCATGTCTGCCGCATGCCAGGGTGGGCACCAGCAGGCCTGGAGCCAGGTGCTTGGATGTGGGACCCGATGTCCCAGCAGCAGCTTCAGGTGCCAGCCCCGTGCTCTGGGGCCTCCCCACCCCCAGGTCCCAGAGGTAGACACAGCTCGGGTCCCAGGTGCTCCAGTCCAGCAACAGAGCACGGCCTGGGACTCCCAGAAGGGACAGACGGGAAGAGGGGACATGGGGACACAGAGGATGGTGTCACAGCCCCACTCTGCCATGGTGGCCCCCACTGTCCATTCTGTCCACGCTGGCCCTCACTGTCTACGCTGTCCATGCTGGTGCTCACTGTCCTCGCTGACCACACTGGCTCTTGCTTAGTGGCTGTGGCCCCAGCCGGAAGCCCGGGAGTGATGCAGATTCCAGGACCCTGAGGCTGGCCCTGATGATGGGTGATATGGATGTCCAAGGAACACGGGTGCCACAGCTGGCACATCTCCCCCAGGATTCCTGGGAGGGCACGGGGCGGGGCCTGGTACACGAACCACGCCTGGCACGGTCCTGCGGCACTGGCCTTTGCCTGCTCAGAGCCTCCCTGCGCTCCAGCAGCTGGAGGTCAGCAAACGCCTTTGAACCGAGCAGGGGAAGCGCTGACCCTGTGGCTCCCCGCCTCTGCCAGTTTGTACCCTGATGGCTCCATCCATCTCTTCCTGTGGCCAGCTCTACAAGCTTCCCTGTGGGTCAGATGGTGGCCAGGAGCCCCAGTGCGTCATGGGTCACAGGTGTGGTGAGATGTGAAGACAGAGCCGACCCCCGGGTGCCAGGGACTTGTTGCCCCCTACCCTCAGGCTGGGCAGGAGGACCAGTGCCGGGGGCAGGGGAGCCCTGGGCACCTCCGGGGGGCAGGAGGCCTTGTGGGGAGGCAGTGGGATGTGGCTTCCTCTGTGCTGGGCCTGGCCAGGCCTCTGCCGCCCACCCCTGCCAATGTCCCTGAGGCAGAAGCCTGGCTCACCCAGGGTGGTGAGCAGAGCAAGTCCCTGTCCCAGTGAGGGAGGCGCAGGGACCTCTCTCCTCCAGCCCAGGGTCTCAGGCCCTTGCCTCCAGGCAGCCCTCCCTGACCATCCAGGCTCTGCATGTCCTCTCTGTAGCCAGGGCAGCGTGACGTACTGTGATAGGGACAAGGTCTGGGCCTCTGTCCTCACTCACATCCTGCCTGTGGGCTCAGCGAGGCAGAGCACTTAGGTGACAGGTGGGCAGGTGGGTATGGGCCCCAGGGTCACAGGGACAGCTCAGGGTCCCTGGCCCCTGTGCAAGGAGCTTCCAGGCCTGGGGCCAGCACAGTGTCCGTGGCACAGTGGCCTTTCCTAACTATGTGGCTGTACCTTGGGGATGGGAGAGTGGACACGGCTCATTCCTTGGGCATCTGTGGTTCTGGGGCCCACTTGCTGGCCCCTACTTGGGTACAGGAGGCTCCCCACGGTCACACACATGGGAGGCCCCCACCTGCTGCTGTCCTGGAGCTCTCAGCTGCTCCAGGTGCAAGGGCGGAGTCAGCAAGGGGAGGGGCGGGGTCACCAAGGGGGTGGGGGTTTAAGGGGAGGGGTAAGGCTATCCAGGAGGGAGCTGAGTCAGCAAATCAGAGGGAGCAGTCAGTGAGGAGCCAGGGAAGCCACAGGGGGCTGCAGCCTGGCCACGTTTTGTTTATTTATTTAGGGGACGGTGCTGTGGTGTCAGACCATACAGTCTCCACCTGCAATGCCAGTATCCCGTGTGGGTGCCGGTTTGAGTCCCGGCTGCTCCACTTCTGGTCCCACTCCCTGCTAATGCACCTGGGAAAGCGGCAGAAGATGGCTCAAGTCCTTGGGCCCTGCACCTGCGTGGGTGACCAGCTCAGTCCAGGTGAGGGGTGTGATGGCTCAGCCCACCCTCACCGGGGAGTCCAGGTCCTACCTTCTCGGGGTTTTCCAGCTCTTGTACTCCAGCTTGGCATGGCATGGCTGGCATTGTGTGGCTTGGCATGGCTCAGCACAGCTCAGCACGGCTCAGTGCGGCTCACAGCTCTGCCAGGGACCGCCTTGGCTTCCAGGCAGCTCTGCCTTTTGAGCAGATGGAGCAATTGAATTATTGATCCCAACGCACAGTGTAATAGACTTGAGTTTGATTTCCTGAGGAACCAGACTCATGGCCGTATCCTCACAGCTCCTCCAGGGTCTTAGCTCCTAATAGCTGCGTGGTATTATGGGATGCTGGGACACAGGCAGCCTGCAGAGGCCCCCGTCAGCTCCCACCTCACCATGGAGGCCCTCCCTGGCTGGCCGAGGCCTGCTGTGCCGGCTCTGACCCGGGCGAGCGGCGCCTCTGTTCTGAGTGGGCCGTGGGCCTTCGCGGGGCCCCTCGCAGCCGGCACAGTGGGGGCCTGGGACCACCTACAGGCTGGGGCAGGCCAGCATCCCCATGGTGGGCACCCAGGCAGGACCTGGCCCCTTCCCAGCTCCGGCCTCAGCCACCCCCTCACATCCTCCTCGCTGGGAAGCCCTGAGCTTCTCAAAGCACCAGGGATACAAGAGCTGGGTGTGCGCTTCCTGCACATTCCTAACATTTCCTGTGAGCTTCTTTAAAAAAAGATTTACTTTATTTGAAAGTCAGAGTTATAGGGAGAGAGAGCAAGAGAGAGAGAGAGAGAGGGACGGAGAGGTTTTCCATCCGCTGCTTCACTCCCTAATTGGCTGCAATGGCCAGAGCTGCGCTGATCTGAAGCCAGGAGCCAGGAGCCAGGAGCTTCTCCAGGTCTCCCACATGGGTGCAGGGGCCCAAGCACTCAGGCCATCTTCTACTACTTTCGCAGGCCATAGCAGAGAGCTGATCAGAAGAGGAGCAGCCGGGGTTTGAACCAGCTCCCACGTGGGTGCCAGTGCTGCAGATGGCAGCTTTTCCGACAGTGCCACAGCACTGGCCCCGCCCTTATTCCTCTTAAAGGGAGCTCCACACTGCAAAGCTTCCCCAGTAGCCCTGCGGCTGCCCCCCGCCCCTCCCGGAGGGAAGCCAGGCACGGAGCAGCCAGGGCTCTGCCCAGGCCCCGGGACAGCCCTCGCCCTGCAGGCAGCCTTGCTTGTCAGGGGCACCCCTGAGCCCCAAAGTGGACACAGGAGGCTGCTCCTGGAGCCCCTCTCCTCCTGCACCTGTCCTGGCTGCCCTCTGGGGCTCCTCCCCCCACCATGCTCCCACCCCACTCCCACATCCCCACCCTGGAACAGGGCTCCAGGCTCTGAGGGGCCTGGGCTCGGGCCAATGCCACCCCTGTCCAGGGCCCCTGGGTGGCTCCACGTGGGGTTCTCCTTAGTGAAACTGGAGGCCTCGACTTGCCCAGGGGGTGGAGGTGCATGAGCCCATTGAGGAAGTGCCCTGGTCGGCTCATGCTTGCCCCAGCCCCAGCCCAGCCCCAGCCTCAGGGCCAAGAGAAGCCCAGAGAACCCCCGTGGAGGTTGCCAGGGGTCTGGGGGCCTCGCAGGCTCCTCCAGCTGACCTGGCTTCAGGCGGGGAACCAGGGCCAGGGTCCCGAGACCTCTGTGTCCAGCAGCCCAGCCTCTGGCAAGGGGGAGGTGGCCACAGTGCAGGTGCTGAGCCTGGCCAAAGCTCCCGCTGGCCCCCTGTGCGCTGCAGTCCCAGGGGCACTGGAGTGGGGGCAGAAATGTCAGCGGGACAGGCAAACGCCCAGCCTCTTGCTTCTTCCCAGGCCACCGGCCAGGTCTCTGGCACTGGGGAGTGACTGTGGTACAGAAGCCATTTATCCAGGCCGGGCTGGATGCTGGTGCCCTGAGGGTGCCCCAGGGTGGGACCCAAAGCCAAATGCTCCAGCTGGGCTCGGCCTGCAGGGGGCAGTGCAGCCAGGCCCAGGCTCAGGGAAGGGGCCCAGGCCAGAGCCAGGAGTCTGCAGGTGTATGGACTGGGCGGCTACTGATGCTGCCGGATCCAGGCCTGAGACAGACCTGCTGACCCCTCGGAGCCCCCTGCAGCCAGAGGAGGGAACGTGGGTGGACAGAGCAGGCAGAGCAGGACTGCAGGGCCCAGCAACACAGACAGGGGGACCTGAAGCCTGGGTCTGTAGCAGGTGCACCCTGGGCCCCACTCGGGGGCTGCTCCTGGAGTGGGAGGGCAGTGTCCAGGCCCCACCCAGTGAGGGGCCACCTCGTGGGGCCAGGTGCCTCGCTCTGGACAAGGCTGCCCCAGGCCAGCACCCTGTGGATGGAGACACTCTGGACAGGGCTGGAGGGAAGCTGGGGCCTAGGGCTGGGTTTGCTCACGTGGGCAAGGTGGGATGGGTGGGATGGGCTGTCCCCCAATGATGGCGTCTTCCTCCCATGAGGGCCGGTGTGGCCCCAGGGACCCGTGTCCCTTGCCTGCCTATCCTCGGAGGCTGAGGGGGCGTCAGAGACCCCCAGGACGGCCCTGCCCTGGCCACAGCAGGAGGTCTGCGGCCAGGTGGAGAGAGCCATGGCTTACTGGGCCCCCTCCCACTGTCATTGCACGAGACCGCAAGCAGAGGGAGACCACGCTCCACACGCAGCCACAGGTCTGAAGGTCACTGTGCTAGCCCAGGCCTGGCCGCAGAGTCCCAGCGCCGTGGGTGGGAGGGCTCTGGCTCTGAGGCCCCCAGGCTGGGTCTGCACAGTGTCTACTGTGGGGACCCTGCTGGCAGCCACCGTCCAGCTCCTGACAGTGGGGGCGGGTGTGGACGGCAGGGGGGCTCTGAGCCATCACAGCACCGAATGCAGGTCCAGTCACTGCTCCTCCACGCCTGCACTGGGGGTCTGCAGGGGTGGGGTGGGGGCTAGCAGCCTCCTCTCTTGGCTGGGGCTCTTAGAGGCAAAGTGGTGGCTTCAGGGGCCCAGACGGTGCCCAGTGCCTCCCCTGAGCAGGTGGCCCCTTGCAAATGCAGGAGGCACCCTGGGGCCTTTGGGTTGTGGGTGCAGGACAGGGACAGAGAGACAGGGCTGGCTTTGGGCCCAGGGCCCCAGTGGACAAGGCAGTCTCTCTGTGCTGCCTCTAGAAGACGCCACTGAGGACGTCCCCAGGTGGTGTTGGGCACGGTCCCCGGAACTGGAGGCAGGGAGTGTCCAAAGCCAGAGGAACAGCCCAAGTTACTGCAAGGTCACAGGTGGAATTTCGTTCCACCGACGTGAATGGAAGACCACGCAGCTGTTTCCTGTGGCCGTGGAGCTGACCCCAGACGTGGGGTCTGAAAACCATACAGAGTCTGCGTCTGAGAGCCCAACAGGGCTGGGCCTCTTGCAGGCTCCAGGGTGTCTCTTGCCCAACCATCCTGGTCTCTGGAGGCCCCTGCTCCATCCCCCCTGGCTCCCTCCAGGGCATCCAGATGATCCATCTCCCACCCAGGGCCCTTCATTCTAGCAGCTGACTTGGGGCCAGTGCTGTGGGGCAGCGGTTAAGCAGCCATCTGAGTCCTGGCTGCTCTGTTTCCAGTCCAGCTTCCATCTAACGCTCCTGGGAAGGCAGCAGAAGGTGGCTCCATGCTTGGCCGCCTGCACCCGCATGAGAGACCTGGATGGAATTTCTGGCCCCTGGCTTTGGCCTTGCCCATTCCCAACCAGAGTGGCCATTTGGGGGTGTGACCAGAGGATGGAAGATTCCTCTCTAACTCTGCCTTTCAAATAAATAAATAAAAAATCTTCAAAAAAATAAAGAAATTGACAAAGAGGTCAGCATCAGTGAGGGGGGTACCCTCTTCCCGTGCTGGACGCTGGACGCTGGACGGTGCTGGGGTTGCCCTTCCGTGGGCCTTTTAGCTTTATGTGCCAACAGGAAGTTGCATGTGAGGACGCACAGCCCTTTCACCCCATGACCCCGGAGCTCTGAGCTGTGTCTCCCCTGGCCTCACGTCCATGCTGTGCCCGAGGGCCTCCCAGGG
Organism: Oryctolagus cuniculus; assembly: GCF_051225735.1. Taxonomy (NCBI): domain Eukaryota; kingdom Metazoa; phylum Chordata; class Mammalia; order Lagomorpha; family Leporidae; genus Oryctolagus; species Oryctolagus cuniculus. Next base: position 16,089,533 of record NC_142873.1, on the reverse strand, counting down.
GCACTGGGAGAGCAGCAGGGAGCTTAGGTTGGGGGACAGACGACAGGGCCCGGCCCCCGCTGAGCCTGGGTCCCATGTCCTTATGGGGTCTTCCCTGGGGAGGGGGGCATTCCAACTCATGGAGTGTGTGAGGAGTCCTCCATCCTGCAGCCACCAGGGCTGAGCTCTGGGCAGGGGCCAGGCTGGAGGTCAGGTCACAGGTCACAGGTCAGCCTTCAGATAGGCGCTGACCTTGGTTTTAGGATGGAGCCTGTCTGGGTCCCTGTTTGGTTCATGCCACAAGGTGGTGGTGGGGGCAGCCCGGCGACCTGGGCACTTGGTGGCTCCCACTCCTTGAGGCTGAAGTTCAAGGTGAAGTTCAAGGTGAAGATCAGGGTGGGGCTGGCTCCCCCTACAGCCCCTGTCCTGGCCCCCTGGGTCCTCAGCCATCGCCCTGAGAGGCCTCATCTCCCCCTGCCTCAAGACCCCAGCCCATGGGGTGTCCCTGTGAAGGCCCTGTCTGCGGCCACATTCTGGGGTGCTGGGGGCGGGGCTTCCACAGATGAGCCTGGGGGACACTGCTCTGCCCTGAGGGGCTCCTCTTCTGGGTGGGATGGGGGCCAGGCGCCAGGGGGTCTGGGTTTCCAAAGTTCCCACTACTGGATCAGCTTTTCCCTGGAAGCCCCCTGCCCAGTGCCCTGGGTGGGCGGGTTTGCTCCTGTGGGCTGAGCCCTGCCCAGTGTCCAGGAAGGAGGCCGGGAGGCTGTGGTTGCATCCAGCGGAGCTGACCGAGGGTTGCATCTGGGATGGAGAGGCCGTACACTGGGCCCTCGCTCTGCCGTGGAGAACGCTCCAGATTGCACCTGCGGGGAAGCTGGCTGGGCACAGTCTCTGATTTCCCGTCTGCCCAGTCTGCATGCCGTGGGCCCCCAAGCCCCTCGAAGCCTGGCCATGGCAGGGCCCTCTGGCAGATTCCAAAGCTTGCTCCCCCTGTCCCCCAGGCCCCGTCCTACTCGTGTTGGTGAGGAGTTGGAAGCAATGTGCTTCCTGTCGCTGGTTCACCTGGAGCAGCTGGCCCTGCAGTGGTGCAGACCGGCCCATGGAGGCCAGCTCCTGAACCAGCCTGCGGGGCCTCTGGTCTCTTGTGCCCCAAGGGGAAGGGGGTGTGGACCCAGGGCCCGGACCCAGGCCTGCCTGAGTGGAGGCCCTGACTGCTCCTGGAGAAACCAGAGAGCGAGAGGGAGCTTGTGGTGGGCAGGTCACAGTCCACCAGCCCCACCCGTGCCGCCATGACCCCACCTTGTCCCCTACCCTGTGCCTGGCAGCCTCTGGCCCACACCCAGGGCCTGAGGGGAGGGGGCCAGCTCGGGGGGCCTGGTGTCCCTGAGTCCACAGCAGAGACAGGATGTGCCTGATGTTCTCGCCGGGCATTGGACCTTGTGTCCTGCCCTGGAGGAGGGGTCCAGGACCCATGCCCCTCAGGTACTCCAGGGCTGAGAATCAGGCCACTGCCCTGACCCCACCTGGACCGCGTGCCCCACCCCCCTTCCCAGGGGTTCTGTGTTCCAAATTCCACAGGGGCTCAGGGCTGCTGCCTGATGTCCCTGCAAAGGGTCCAGGATGCCCAGGGCACAGTCACGATGCAGGATGGACACAGCACACAGCCAAGGCCACCCAGGCCTCGGTGTGTGGTCACGGCTGGACCCCAGCCCCTGCCCCTTCCCGCAGGCTGCCATCATGGGGGAGGTGGCAGAGACAGTAGCTTCTCTTCCACGTGCTCCCTGCACCTGGACCCCGTGGCTCTGGGTGAGGTGTCCAGATTTGTGGTCCCGGGCACCGACTCGGGGCGCTGTGTAACGAGCAGCAGGTGAGGCTCCAGCTCTGGCTGCAGATGCCATGTGTGGCCCGGGGCTCTGGTGTTCCATGGAAGAGCCTGGCCCCTTTCCCTGCATGCCTGCCACAGGGTCTCCCCACCTGGCAGTGCGGGCTCTGGCCCCGAGATGGGCAGACACAGCCAGGGCAGCTTGGTGGGGATCCAGGGGCAGGGGCCGTGTGGGTGCCGAGATGCCCCTGAACCACCTGGTAACAGACTTGATTCTGTGCCTGGAGGTTTTTTTTTGTTTGTTTTTGTTTTTGCTTTGTTTTGTTTTCCCCAAAGGATCAGAGAAAACAAAATGTTTTTTTCTAATTAAATAAATCTACGGTGCAGGCTAATGGAAGTCGTCTGTGGGCTGGTGACAGGGCAGGGGGAGAGTGGAATAATGATTTTAATTTTTCATTAAATAGAATTATAGGCAGTTACTCAAAGAAATGCTGGGCCTCGTTGAAAGAAACCCATTTCTTCTTAATTTACTTTCACGGTTTTGGATGATAAAAGAGTGTGTTCATTGGAAAATTAAATAAAACACAACACAAGGAAAGGACTTGGTTAGGCGGATTATTTGTCCTTCAAGCTCTAAGTAATGGCCCCCAGGCTCAGGTGACAAGAGGGGGCCAGGATGTGGGGGTCCTGCTGAGGTCCTAGGGCTCAGGTGACAAGAGGGGGCCAGGATGTGGGGGTCCTGCTGTGGTCTCCAGGCTCAGGTGACAAGAGGGGGCCAGGATGTGGGGGTCCTGCTGTGGTCTCCAGGCTCAGGTGACAAGAGGGGACCAGGATGTGGGGGTCCTGCTGGGGTCCCAGGGCTCAGGTGACAAGAGGGGACCAGGATGTGGGGGTTTCGCTGGGGCCCCCAGGCTCAGGTGACAAGAGGGGACCAGGATGTGGGGGTCCCGCTGGGGTCCCAGGGCTCAGGTGACAAGAAGGGAGATGGGGCTGTGTGGGTCCCGCTGGGGTCCTCGGGCTGAGGTGACAAGAGGGGGCCAGGATGTGGGGGTCCTGCTGTGGTCTCCAGGCTCAGGTGACAAGAGGGGGCCAGGGACTGGGGGCCTGCTGTGGTCCCAGGGCTCAGGTGACAAGAGGGGGCCAGGATGTGGGGGTCCTGCTGTGGTCCCAGGGCTCAGGTGACAAGAGGGTACCAGGGAGTGGGGGCCTGCTGTGGTCCCAGGGCTCAGGTGACAAGAGGGGACCAGGATGTGGGGGTCCTGCTGGGGTCCCAGGGCTCAGGTGACAAGAGGGGACCAGGATGTGGGGGTTTTGCTGGGGCCCCCAGGCTCAGGTGACAAAAGGGGACCAGGATGTGGGGGTCCCTCTGGGGCCCCCAGGCTCAGGTGACAAGAAGGGAGATGGGGCTGTGTGGGTCCCGCTGGGGTCCTTGGGCTGAGGTGACAAGAAGGGAGATGGTGCTGTGGGGGTCCCACTGGGGTCCTCAGGCTCAGGTGAGAAGAAGGGAGATGGGGCTGTGGGGGTCCCACTGGGGTCCTTGGGCTCAGGTGAGAAGAAGGGAGATGGGGCTGTGGGGGTCCCACTGGGGTCCTTGGGCTCAGGTGACAAGAAGGGAGATGGGGCTGTGGGGGTTTCCGGGGGTCTCTAGGGAAGCTGTGAGGCCTCAGCCCCTCAGGCCCTGGGGGTGCCACTGTCTGCCCTGCACACGGCCCCACCAGGCTCAGGCTGCATGGGGTTAATGAGGCCCCTGTCCTCCATCTTCCTGGGGCCTGGGACCCCCCCAACAGGAAGTTTTCTGCTCAGGATCTCTGGTCAGTGGCTACAGGGCCTCTTTGCACCCTGGTCAGCAGTGTCATGCCCTGTGGGGGCTCCCTGTCCCAGGTCCCTGCTGCTGCCTCTGGCCAGCATCTTGCATGGCCCCCTGCCCTGCCCATCCACACTGCTGGCCTCCCTGCTGCAGGGGCTGGGCAGCCCTTCCCTTGGCCAGGGCACTGTACTCAGCCCAGCCCGGCTCTCTGGGCGCTGTGGCTACCCGTCTGTGTCACCAGGCTCAGAGCAGGTGCCTGTGAGGACAGCCGACAGCCGGCAAGACCATCCCTGCACCACAGAGCACCTCCTGTGTACTGCAGAGCGCGGGCAGCACAGGGCCCAGTGTCCCTGGAGTCGCCTGCGGGGTGCAAATGCTCAGGGTGCAGGTGTTGGCCTGGTGGCCCCAGCATCATTGGACGGTCTCCTTCCATCACCTTCAAACCTTAGACATCGTGGAGGCGTGGGCCAGGCCTGGTCCTTGGGTCCCCACCAAGTCTTCACAGCAGGTGAGTCCGCCCCTCTCCCTTACTCAGCAGGGGGCGGGGTCAGACCAGAGTGAAGAATCTTGACTTTCAATGGTTGGAAAAAAACGTGAAGTCTAGGGGCCAGTGCCATGGCTCACTTGGCTAATCCTCCACCTGTGGTGCCTGCATCCCATATGGGTGCCGGGTTCTAGTCCTAGCTATTCCTCTTCCAGTCCAGCTCTCTGCTGTGGCCCGGGAAGGAAGTGGAAGATGGCCCAAATGTTTGGGCCCTGCACCTGCATGGGAGACTGGGAGGAGGCACCTGGCTCCTGGCTTCAGATTGGCATAGCTCTATCCAGAGTGGACATTTGGTGAGTGAACCAACAGAAGGAAGGCCTTTCTCTCTGTCTCTCTCTCACTGTGGCACGGGAAGGCAGTGGAGGATGGCCCAAGTGCTTGGGCCCTGCACCTGCATGGGAGACCAGGAGAAGCACCTGGCTTCAGATCAGCACTCCCATTTGGGGGGTGAACCAATGGAAGGAAGACCTTTCTCTCTGTCTCTCTCTCTCTCTCTCTCTCTCACTGTCTAACTCTGCCTGTCCAAAACTCTGTCAAATAATAATAATAATAAAAAACACATGAAGTCTAGCACATACAAAGTCCCCAAGGGATGCAAGGGCCCCACCCCTCCGGGCTCCGCCCCCCCTGCCCCAGATGCTCCTGTGTCCCTGGAGCTGTGTCCACAGTGATGTGGGGTGAGGGTGTACCAGTGGTGATGTAGAGTCGGGGCGCCTACCCGTGGTGACATACCTGTGATGGTGTAGTGTGGGCGCATGTCCGCGGGGGACGAGGCAGCTCCTATGTCCCAGCAGTGGCCGCCCAGGGTACTGGAGACATCGGGGTTGAGCAGGGACACGGGGATCTTGCTCCATTTCTGACCCTGAGCCTGTGTCCTGGTCTGTGGCTCTCTCACCTGCCCGGCCCTGCCCAGGGTCCTCCTCCCACCCTGTCCCCCCAGGCTGGCACAGCTTCAGGTGGCCCTTCCCAATCCCCTTTGGAGCCTGATTTCTCTGGGCTCCTGGCTCTGCTGAGGGGGCCAGAGTGGCCTGGTGCCCTCCTCTCCTCTCACCCCTGCCCCTGCTCTCCTGTAAAAGGGGCCGTGTTGAGCACCAGCCTGGCAGCAAGCGGAGGTTTGGGCTGTGGCCAGGCTCGGACCCAGGTGGCTGGGGATCGCTCAGGGTCTCCCATTGTAGGCAGACAGTGTGGGGACAGGGTGGGGTGCGAGCAGCTGGCAGTGTCTTCTGCTAGGGGTTTGCCTGTGTCCCGCAAGATGCAGGAGCATGTGTGGTGCCTGGGGCCTCCTGGGAAACTACTCGGGGCACCCACCCCGAGCCTGCCATCTTCCTGGCACTGGGAGAAGGGAGCCTCGGGCACCATTGGAGACCCTGTTTCTCACCGGTGCCCAGGCCGGCCCGGGGGGCATCTCACTGCTGGAGACGTGGCTCCATCAGTGCTGTGTGCAGGAGGGTGCCCCATGGCCTAAGGCTGCCAGTGGGGGTCAGGGGAGCAGAGCAGGTGGGAGAGAGCTTTCCTCATTGTGGGGGGCAGCCACGCCCATGGAAGAGTCCAGGCCTGTGGGCAGCAGGTGTGAGCTGCAGCCTGGCATTGGGCCCTGGGCTCCAGGGGGTGGGCCAGGTGTCCATGTGACCTCTGCCCTCCCTGAACCCTCCCTCAGCAGCCCCCACCCGCCCAGGGCCACCCTGTGGCAGTCACTCTGTGAAGGACTTGGGAGGGGCCCGAGGTTGTCCAGGGGTCTCAGCCACAGGGACAGCCTTTGTCTCAGCCAGACACCGGTGTGGGGAGCTGAGTACAGAGCCCCTTTCTGGGAATCTCAGTGCCCCCTCCTCACCTGCGTGCCCCACCCCCACCCCCTGGGAAGTCCCAGCGGGAGCGCCACAGGGGCAGCCTGCAGGTGGCGTGATGGACGGGCAGGCGTCCAGCAAGACTGTGACAAATGTCCCCCCTGCTCACATCTGGAATTGAAGTCCCATTTTTCCCTGTAAAATCAGAGTATTAAACTTTAATATCCAATATTAATAAAACATACTCTCCCTAATAGAGCCAGCAGGGGAGGGAGCAGGTGGGTGTGGAGGATGGTCCCTTGGCGACTGTCTCTCCACCAGGCTAGGAGCTGCAGGGAGAGCTCCCCTCGGGCAGGTCACTGCCCTTCTGCCTCTGGTGGGGGGCAGTGTTTCCAGGCAGCTCCTTTGCAGCCACAGCCCCACCCCTCCTCCTCCACTGCACTGTGGCTGATCTGGGCGGAGACCCCGAGCCAGGATGCCTCTGAGGGTGAGGGCAGCCATATATGACAGACTGTCCTGCCCCAAGATGCTGGCTGCTGTGGGCACGGGGGGTGTTTTGGGTGCATGTGTGGGTGCAGAGTGGGAGTGGGAAGGCTGAGACCCTAAGGGGTCTGCTGGCTGGCAGTGGGTCTGGGGAAGGAGTGCAGCTGGGGCTGCAGCTGCCCACACCCCCAGGGGTCAGGCACTGTGAGGGCCTCACAGGGCTGGAGCTTGGTAGGGCCTGGGTGCCAGGAAGCCTCAGGGCTGGGTGTGGGGCCCAAGCGGGACCTGGGTGAACCAGATGGGCCCAGCCATTCCTGGAGGAGGGCAGCGGGCGAGAGGGGTGGGTGCTCTGAGCCTGACCTTCCCCGGCCTGAGCCAGGGACCCTCGGCCCTGCCTCCCAGAAGCTTCTAGAGCTGGGCCAGGTGGTTGGGGCACGAGGCCCAGGGGAGCTCAATTCTGAGCTGGTGGATTCGGAGTCCGGGTTCCAAGGCCGTGTCCTGGGTCGCTTATCCGGCTGGTGGGCATGGGTGGAGGGGCGGCAGCAGAAGGCAGGCCGGGATCCAGCCCTGAGGAGTTTCTAGGAACCCGAGCTGGTGCTCCCATATCCCAGAACCTGTCAGGTCATCTGTGAAGCAGCACATGGCGCCCACCAAGGGGGCTCTGCCTGCCCCAGGCCTCTCAGTGGCTCCTGGGGGTTTAAAGCACCAATTGAGAGGCCCATGGGTGGTCCCATACCTGGCGAGGTGACCCCTCCTCCGCCCCAGCCCCTGCAGTTCTGCCACTCTGGGCCCTGCACACCAAACGCTCATGGCCTCTGGTCTGCGCTGGCCCCTGGCCAGGGTCCCTGGAAGGACCGGGGTCCTCAGAATCTGCTCGGTTCCCGAACACCCACAGGTGGGGAGCTGACCGTCAGCTTGAGCCCCACGAAATCCCATCATGCATCAGGACTCCGGGCCCAGATCCTTTTCCCCACCCCCAGGGCCTTGTCTGCCCCAAAAGCATCAAACACAGCCAGGAGCTATGGAGCTTCTGTCTTTCAAAGGAGAAAGCTCAGTGGCCTGAGCAGGGGTCTGTGCCCCATGTCTGGGTGCCTGGCCGTGGCTCCTGCTGATGGGCACCATGGGAGGGAGGATCAGTGGCCGCCGCCAACACAGGAGACCTCGGTTAAGTTCCCAGATCCTGGCTTTGGCCCCAGCCCAGCCCTGGTTGTTGCAGGCATTTGGGGGGGTGAACCAGCAGATGCCAGCTCTGGGTCTGTCTGTCTCTCAAATGAATCAGTAAACATTAAAGACGAGTGAACAGCTGAGTCAGCCCCTTTCATTTTCCTGCGAGCTCTGGAGTGAGCCTGGCCGTCCCCAGAGGGCTTCATCCCTCCTGGCCCTGGGGCTGCAGCACCAGTGTGGGTGTCCACCAGGCTCTAGATGGTGGGGGTCTGCTCTGCTTCTTGTGGGGTGACCCCAGCACCAGACCGTAGAAACGTGGTTGGTTCTAATACATTGACTTTGTACCTGTGGCCGCGTCCCTTCGAATACTTTATCCATGGGTCCCTGGAGCCCTGTCATCTGCACCCACAGCCATCTGGGAATACAGACAGGTCCTGCCTTCCTTTCCAGGAAAACACCCCTCCCTCCTGCCCTGCTGCACCCCCCCATTAGGGCTTTCGCTGTTGGCTTAGTGCAGAGCTAGGGAGCAGGCACCTTGGCCCTGTCCCAGCCCTGAGGAGCTGGCCCTGCTTCCCTGGGCCCTGCAGCTTGGCTCCACAGGCTGTGCAGTGGCAGCATGAGGATCTGAGAGGAGCTGAGGTCTGGTGGCTCCAGCCACACCCCACTGGACAGCTCCTTGCTGACTGGGCAAGAGCGGGATCCACAGCTGCAGGCAGTGGGCAAGTTTTGGCTGTGCTTGTGCTGCCTCTGGATGCTGGACGGCTGTGGTTGGGCTGGAGCATGGCCTGGCCTGCTGGCCTGAGGCTTCCACTTCTGTGCACTGTCTACACCCCAGCCCCGGGCAGTCACCAGCAAGCCCCACTCCTTTCTGCCAACTGGCAACCAGCTTGGACTGGAAATGTACAACATGCCTGCCCCCAGGACAACCCCCACTGCGACCTTCAGGTCATTGTGATGTCATTCATTGTAATAAAATGACCCACTCCCATCATGCACCTGACCCATGCTGGGGCCCCGCCCCAACCCCGCCCCTTCTGAATAATCTATTGGCCGCTCCCCCCCTTCACCCTGTGGCTCTGCAGGGCATAAGGAGGGCCTGGCCTTGGTGAGGGGCTTTGCCTGGCTGGGTTTCTGTTTCCTGCGGTGGACGGAGTTCTCTGTTGGGTGTTTCTGCTCAGGGTCCAGTTTTTCTTTGTCGGGGCCATTTTGTGTTTCTGGCTGCTTTCTGTGCATGACTCGCAGGTCTGTATTGCTTTCCTGGGTGTCTCCACCCCTGAGCTCTTTCCCGTTGGAGGGAGGGACCTGGGGTCAGCCCAGCTGGGAGGCCCCCAGTCTTCTGCTGACCACGCTGTGTGAACCTGGGGGCCTCCTCCCGGGCCTTGGAGCCTCCCCGGGTTTGGCCCCAGCCTTGACTGGGCCTTTAAATGTTGCTGGAGAAAGTGTGCAACCTTGGGTTGGGATCTTTGCGGCGGGCAGAGGTCCTGTCCTCACCCCTGCAAGTTTGCCCATGGAAACCCTCGCCTGTGTGCAATGGGGGTGGGAGGCCGTGAGGCCACGAGGCGGGTGAGAGGACAAGGACCCTGGAGGCGGGTGTGCAGTGCAGCAGTGAGGACACAACAGGGGTGCCTGCATCCGTGTGCTTGTGTTTAACACGTGACAGTCCTGGCTCTGCTCTGGGTCCCAGCTCCCTGGGAGGCAGCAGGCGATGGCTCGAGTACTCAAGTGCCCGGCCCATGGGGGAGCCCTGTGGGAATTCCTGGGGTCCTGGCATTGTCCTTGGGCCATGGAGGAAACCTGGGGGAAGTCCTGGGTTCCTGGCGTTGTGCTTGGCCCATAGGGGAGCCCTGGGGGAGTCTTGGGTCCTGGCGTTGCTGTCATAGGCATTTGCTGAGTGACCCTGCAGATGGAAGATCTCTCTCTGTGTCCACCTTTGGTTTTCTCTCTGCCCTTCCTACAAAATGATAACACATAAATGCATAAATTTCCCTCTCTGTCCCTGCCAGGGTATCACACTGTGGGTGTGCTGATAGCCAGGGCTCAGGGTAGCAGGGTGGGGGTCACAGCTGCCTCTCCAGAGGACTGGTGCTGGGCTCCCGAGTCGCTGAGTTTCCAGGGTGGGGTGATTCTACAGGGGGGTGAGCCTGGCCCCTCCCAGGTCTCTGCTGCATCTCCCCCTGGGCTCACACACCCCCTTCACGAAGGGCCACTGCCAGGCCAGCTGTGACAGCCGGGCCGGTGGGGGACTGGCATTGTGGCTTAGCTGCATATGCGCTGTGCTCCTCGGGCACAGGCTCAGTTGCCAGCTTCCTCTTGCCCAGGGCCACGGGGAGCTGAGGGTTCCTCCTTCAACTTTGCACATCTTTAAAATTGAAGCTGACTGCAAGCAACACATAATTGGCATTTAAAGTGCAGCATCAGGCAATCTTTATCTTTCTGCTGGAATCGCATTACTTTTACATTGAATGTAGTCACTCTTACTTTTGGATTTGAATTAGCCATCTCCCATTATTCTTTCTTTTGGACCATTGCTCTCCTGTCTCCTTCCTGATTTCCCTCCTGTAATTCCCTATGTCTCTGCTACCTTGTTGTGTAGATGTTTGGATTAGAATCACATAATATCACATAATGTATCTATTGATCTTTCCTTAAACAGTGAAGACACACATCTGTGATTTATTCTCAGAGTCCTTTCTCTCTGACCTGTGTGCACCTGTGAGATGTCATCATTCAGGCTGTGTGGTCAGGTCCCAGTGCGTGTGTGCACACACGTGTGTGCATGCCTGTGTGTGCGCATGTGTGGTCAGGTTCCTGGGCTCTCAGCTGGCTGCCCCTTCTTTGCACCATCTCCTGAGTTTCTCTGTGTGCATTCACATGCGTGAGTCATGTGTGTGCACACGTATGTGTGTATATGCACACGTGTGTGCACACCGCCTCCTCTTGGGTTTTATCTGCCTGCACCTGTTTTCCAGGCCTCATAGACAGGCTTTATTGAGATACAGTCAGGGCTCTGCGTGTGCAGTCAGAGAGTCTTGGGGCAGCTGCAGGGTTGCACCACAGTCAGGCCCTGGGATTTCAGGACGTTCCCGCCCCCAGGTTCTGGGCTCTGCAGTGATGGAGCAAGGGACCTGTCCTTTTGTGCCTGGCTTCCTTCTTGAGGTCCCCCGCACCTGGGGCCACCTGTCCCCCGCGCCTGGCTCTCAAGGCTTCTCAGCACAGCTGCCCTCTTTCTTGCCTGGGGCTGCATCTGGGGCCCAGCTGGGCAACCCACATAATCTCCTCCTCTTCCGCCCTTCACTCATCAGCCTCATGGACACCTGTCACACAAGACCACACTGCAGGTTCCCGGGATGTTAAAAAAATCTTAAAAAATAACTTTTTTATTTGAAAGGAAGAGTTACAAACAGAGAAAAATCATCTATCGACTGATTCACTCCTCAAATGACCAAAATGGCCCAGGCTGAGCCTAGAATTCTGTCTGAGTCTCCCACAAGGATGCAGGGGCCCAAGCACTTCGGCCGTCCTCCACTGCTTTTCCAAGTGCATTAGCAGGGAGCTGGATCAGAAGTGGAGCAGCTGGGACTCGAACTAGTGCCTGTTTGGGCAGTTGGCGTCGCAGATGGGGGCTTTAACCCCCCTGTCAGCCTTAGTGTTAAGTTTTCTGAGGAGCTCCACATGGCTTCCCACAGTGGCCACCTGGCTCATGCCTGGCTAACGTGTGGCTCACACATGACTCATGCATGGCTTATGTGTGGTTCATGCATGGCTCATGCATGGTTCACACCTGGATCACACGTGGCTCATGCCTGGTTACCACCTGGCTCATGCGTGGCTCATACCTGGTTCCCACCTGGCTCAAGCGTGGCTCATGCCTGGTTCACCTATGGCCCAAGCCTGGTTCATGCCTGGTTCACACCTGACTCATACATAGCTCAAACGTGGCTCATGCCTGGTTCATGTGTGACTCACATGTAGCTCAAGCATGGCTCATACCTGGTTCACATGTGGCTCATGCGTAGCCCAAGCATGGCTCATGCCTGGTTCATGTGTGGCTCACATGTGGCTCATGCCTGGTTCATGCGTGCTTCACACCTGGCTCACGTGTGTCTCATGCACACAGCAGTACGCAGGGGTTCCCTTCCCTCCACATCCTCCCCCGCTTTGGCTTTCGTCTTTTTGATCACAGCCAATCTAACAGGAGTGAGGGGCAGTTCACGTGGTTTTGATTTGTGTTTCCTTGACGAGTGACAGCATTTTCCAGCATCTATTGGGGTGTGCGCTGAGACATAGCAGGTAAAGGCTCGGCCTACCACACTAGCATCCCATATGGGCATCAGTTCTAATCTCCCCTGCTCCACTTCTGATCCAGCTCCCTGCTGTGGCCTAGGAAAGCAGTAAAAGATGGCCCAGTGCTTGGGTCACTGCACCAACATAAGACACCTAGAAGAAGCTCCTGGCTCCTGGCTTTGGATTGGCACAGCTCCAGCCATTGCAGCCATCTGGGGAGTTAACCAGTGGATGGAAGATTCTGTCTGTGTAACTCTGCCTCTCAAATAGATAAATATTAAAATAATAAAGTAGAGCACACTGGTGTGGCTTTTGAGATGTGTCTCCGTGGGTCTCTGTCCTGCTTTTAGACAGTTTGTTTTCTTGGTCGCGCTTTGAGCCCTGTTTGTCGTGTGTTCCTGACTGCATGGGCGTCTGCCAGCTTTCCTCCCCGTCCATGTCCTGCCCCTCACACTCTTCCTCCCGGTCCATGTCTACTCCCCCCCACTCTTCCTCCTGGTCCATGTCTGGCCCCTCACGCTCTTCCTCCCGGTCCATGTCCACTTCCCCCACTCTTCCTCCCAGTCCATGCCCGGCCCCTCACACTCTTCCTCCCGGTCCATGTCCACTCCCCCCGACTCTTCCTCCTGGTCCGTGTCTGGCCCCTCATGCTCTTCCTCCTGGTCCGTGTCCGGACCCTCACGCTCTTCCTCCCAGTCTGTGTCCTGCCCCTCATGCTCTTTCTCCCGACCCCATTGTCCACTTTTTCCATTCGTTGCCTGTGTTTTGGGGTCCTGTGTCCTGGAGCTCCCGTCTCCCTTGGGTTCACCTGGAGGTGGTTCCTGTGTGCTGGGAGGCCGGGGTCGAGCATCCATGTGAGTGGACGTCTGGTCTGCTCCCCACCCAGTGTCTTCTGCTCGCTGCTCCGGGGCTGCTCCACTGCGGGCGCCGGCCTCTCTGGCTCCCTGCAGTCAGGTGGCACCTGCAGCTTCTCTTTCCTCAGGGCTGCACCGGCTCCTTGGAATGTTCTGCGGCTCCATGTGAAGCTTGGGATTTTTCCCATTTTGTTGGGATTTGATGAGGAAGTCACTGGCTCTGTGCATCACGGTTTTTAAAATAATAGGTTTTGTGCTAGATGATTTTGCCCAACTGTAGGCTGACATAGGTGTTCTGAGCATGTTATTTATTTATTTGAAAAAGTTAGAGGGGGAGAGACAGACACACACAGAGGTCTTCCATCTACTGGTTCACCTCCCAGATGATTGCAAAGGCCGGAGCTGGGCCAAGATGAAGCCAGGAGCCAGGAGGTTCCTTCAGGTCTCCCACATGGGTGCAGGGGCCCAAGAACTTGGGCCATCTCCCACTGCTTTCCCAGGTGTATTAACAGGGAGCTGGATTGGAAGTGGAGCAGCCAGGACTTGATCTGGCGCCCATATGGGATGCTGGAGCCACAGGTGGGGGCCCCACCCACTGCACCAGAGTGCGGGCCCATCACTGGGGTTTTAAAATATTTCCCCAGAAATCCACACAGTTTCTGCAGACTTTTCCAATCTGTTTGCACCAGGACAGGTTTATGTTTCGATTCCATCTCCCACGAACTTGAGGAAGCAGAGGTGCACATAGCGGGCGAGGCAGCTTCCGCAGATGACTTGGCACAGATGCACCCAGAGGACGCCGCTGAGTGGGCAGGGCCAGTGGCACCCAGCAGGAGTCGCCATCCTGGAGGGCAGCGGGTGGTGGAGCTGGGGGCTGGGGTCCCTGTTGGACGGGGAGAAATTCTGGACCTGGTGGTGGTGGATGCGCTGCATGGTTAAGATGACCAAAATGGCAACTTTCCTGTGTTTTACCATAAATAGTAAACACACCCAGGTAAAGTTCAGTGGAACAGGCTTTGATGGCTGTCTACACCATGTGACACCTGCCCACCCCAGGCAGATGACGGTGTCTCGCCATCCAGGTCCCGGGATGCTCTTTCCCACTTGGCTGCAATGCTTCCCCCACCCCCACCCCCGGATCCCAGGAGAAAAAGCAGCGTCCTGTCCCTGGGGATATTTTTAAAGGATTTATTTATTTTTATTGGAAAGGCAGAGTTGCAGAGAAGCAGAGGCAGAGAGTGAGAATGGAGAATGCGGTCCATCTGCTGGTTCATTTTCCAAATGGCTGCAGTGGCAAGAGCTGTGCTGAACCAAAACCAGGAGCCAGGAGCCTCTTCCAGGTCTCCCATGTGGGTGTAGGGGCCCAAGAACTTGGGCCATCTTCCACTGCTTTCCCAGGCTGTAGTAGAGAGCTGGGTCAGAAGTGAAGCAGCCGGTACTTGAACCAGTGCCCATCTGGGATGCCAGCACTGCAGACAGTGGCTTTCCCCGCCATGCCACAGCGCCAGCCCTGGGGATGAGTTTTGACTTCTAGAGAGCTACACGGGGCACTCAGGCTTCTCCATACTCTGGCGTCCTTCTCCTGGTGCAGTTACCCTGTGTGTGTCTGTGCTGCTGCCTGCATCAAAAATCCACCCTCTGTACTGTGCATCTGCCCATGGCTGGGGCCCACACACAGCACCCACCCCTCAGCACCTACTGCCCACTGCAGATGTCCAAGGCACCCACAGAGTCGCCAGCCAGCGTCCGTCCACTGTCCCATGGTCAGCAGCTCCCCATTGGCGCCCTCACACATACCAACATTCTAGGGTTTGCTGCGTGGCTCTCCCATGGCCTTCTGGGTATATGGGGATGGGGGGGGTTTCAGTGAGGCAGTGATGTTGAGGGCCCAGGCTGCCAAGGACGCCACAGGGAACAGAGATGAGGGTGGCCTGTGCATGTCCTGGCACTGGCCCATGCTGGCCGGGGATGCTGGCCAGTCACTCCTGGGATCCCACCTGCTCTGGGTGAGCCAGGCTTGGATTGAGCTCCCTACAAGCCCCTGGACTTCCAAGGTGTTGGAGGTGGGCGGCTGAGCAAACTGAGCAATAAATGCAAAGAGAATAATGCAAAGATAATAAATAAGATGCAAACTCCAACTTTTCCCCTGAATTACTGAAGCTGTTTTCATATTTTCAGCATTTTTTGCTGCTAGGGTTCATTTTCTTCACACATGACCATCATTTATTAAAATCATTTTCTTTTTCTTTGAATTGGATTGTTTAAACTATTTTAACAGAAATAAAATGAACATGTAAGTTTGGGACTACTTATGGGGTGTTTATTCTTTCCCATTTATTAGTCAATCTCTATGCTTATGTCCTATTGTCTTGTTTATTATGGTTTTTCATGAAGTTAGATAGTACAGAACCTCAACCTTGCTTTTCTTTTGTAAGAATGCTTTGCATAGGTTGTTTATTTTCTCATATGAATTTAAAAGATCAGTTATCAAATTCTAATGAAAGAGTTCTGGGATTTCTATTTGGATTGCCTTGAATCCACATTAGTTAGGAGATAATTGACAATTTAGTCTATGGTGTTATTTCTCCATCTATCCTAACTTTATTTTCTCTGACCAATGTGTTTTCACTTTCTATGTGATATCTTGCATATATTTTATTAATATTAAATGTATTTCTTGCCATTTTGTTATTTGATGCATTTAAATACTTCTTATTAAATTATAATTTAATTATTTATTGATATTACGTAAAATGCAATGGTTTTTATAAATAAATCTAATATCTTGTGACTGCCAAATTTATGTATTCACTTTGATATTTCTATACCAAGAAGCATGCCATCTATTACATTTCAGGATGGAGGTGGACATTCGTCCCAGTGGTTAAGATGCTAAGACTCTCGATTCCATATCAAAGTGCCTGGGTTCAGGTCCCAGTTCTGTTTCTGATTTCAGCTTTCTGATAAGATGCATCCTGGAAAGGAGCAAGTGATGGCTCAGCAAGTTGGGTCCCTGCCATCTACATGGGAGACCTGAATTAAGTTCTCTGTCCCTGGCTTCTTCTGGCCCAGCCCCAGCCATTGCAAGCATTTGGGAAGTGAACAAGTGGATGAGAACTCAATTTGTCTGTCTCTGTCTCTCTGCCTCTCAAATCAATCAATAAACAAAAATTTAAAGCCATAAATCCCTGTATAGACAGAGGACATATTCTTTATTATTTTGATCTTTTTAAACTTATTCAGACTTATTTCAGATTATAATATATGATTGCACAAATAGAAGTCCTGGATTCATCTGTTTACTTTCATCTCATCAGGATTTTGTTTTTGCAATGCATCATTAAAGATAGAATATCCTTGGTCTTGATTATTTTGACAATCTCTGACGATGACTATTGTAGATGTGGTTGGAATTTGTTTTACTATTTTATGATTTGCTTGTTCTTCATCTTCTTTTTTTTGAGTCTTTTTCCTTCCTTCCTTCCTATTTTTGATTTATTTTAGTAGATTTTTGGCATTACCTTTTGTCTACTGCCTTTTTAGCTACACTGTTTTTATTTTTATTGAGCACTCTAATGGTTTCAATATGCACTCTTAACTTTTAATTATTTCTGTGATTTAATGCTGTACTATTTCATTTTAAATGTGGAAACATTGCAATACTGTAACTGCATTTTCTGAACCCCTATCATTTATGGTAGAGTGTCTGTAGTTATTATACATAAATACACTATAAACTCCACAAGAAAATAAGGTTATTTTTGTATTAAACAACACTATGTATTTTAAAGAAAGTTACATTTATATGAGTTGGAGCTGCTCAGCTTTCTGCATCTGTCAGTTTACATCTTCCATGAAACTGGAGACATTTTCAGTCTTTATCATTTCTGTATCTTTTATCCCATTCCCCCTTTCTTCTATGATTCTTGTACTTGGCTTCCATGTATGTTGTCCCACATACTACAAGGAAACTGCTCATCTTTCTACACTTCATTTTGATCTACATTTCCAAATTTCTAATTGCTTCTGATGGATATTCAATTTACTGGCTCCTTAGCCAGAGACATCTTGAATTTAAGCCTATCCAATGAAGATTTTGATTTGCAGATATTGCAATTTTTTTTTGTAATTTGACAGGTAGAGTTATAGACAGTGAGAGAGAGAGAGAGAGAGAAAGGTCTTCCTACCATTGGTTCACCCGCCAAATGGCTGCTATGGCTGACGCTGCGCCAATCTGAAGCCAGGAGCCAAGTGCTTCCTTCTGGTCTTCCATGCAGGTGCAGAGGCCCAAGCACTTGGGCCATCCTCCACTGCCCTCCCAGGCCACAGCAGAGAGCTGGACTGGAAGAGGAGCTACGGGACTAGAACCGACACCTACATGGGATGCCAGAGCTGCAGGTGGAGGATTAACCAAGTGAGTCACGGTGCTGGCCAATATTGTGTTTTTTAAGTTTAAAGTTTCTATTTGAATATTTTGAATATTTTTATAATTTCTATTCCCCTGCTAAAGTCTGTCTTTTTTTATTTTTTCATTCAACATAAGTATATTTTCCATTACATCATACACATAAGCATAAATTCTTTAGAATTATTTTCTGCTAACTTCAACATCTCAGCCACCTCTGGGTCTCTCTTCATTATTATTCCTTGATCATCTTTTCTCATGGGAATGGTCACATTTTTCTGATTTTTTACATAATTCTGGATTGTATTTTAGTTATTATTAATATAATGTTTTTGAGACTCTGAAGTTTATTGTATTTCTCCAATAATTTGTATTTTTAGCTTTGTTTTACCATAAAATTAGCTTGCTTGAACTCAAACCTTTAAATTCTGCACTTTAGGGGGCCTAACGTAAGAGGTATAAGCCAGCGCAGTGGCTCACTTGGCTAATCCTCTGCCTTCAGCACCAGCATCCCATATGGGTGCAGGGTTCTAGTCCTGGCTGCTCCTCTTACAGTCCAGTTCTCTGCTGTGGCCCGGGAAGGCAGTGGAGGATGGCCCAAGTGCTTGCGCCCCTGCACCCATGTAGGATACTGGGAGGAAACACCTGGTCCTGGCTTCGGATCAGCGTAGCTCTGGCCATAGCGACCATTTGGCAGGTGAACCAATGGTAGGAAGACCTTTCTCTCTGTCTCTCTCTCTCACTGTCTAATGCTACCTGTCAAATAAATTTTAAAAATATTTTAAAAAAAATTCTGCACTTTAGTTCTGGCTTAAATTTGTTTCTTTAATCAGACTCAGTAATCTGGAGTCTTACCTCACATGTCTGATTCAGGGTTATCCAGAGTGGCAGGCAGAATGTATACACACATGCAATCTGGGGCTATCTCTCTCTGACCCTCTTCTTTGTTGTATACCATTCTCATTTCCTGATAGCTCGGTCATAGCAAATTCATTACTCTTATTCTGGTTCTTCCATGCAGAAAGATTGAGTTTTCTGTTAGACTCGTTTCTACTCTGCAGGACGTTAACTATGACTTACCCTAAGGTAAGAGGTATAAGCCGGCACAGTGGCTCAATAGGCTAATCCTCCTTCTGCGGCACCGGCACACTGGGTTCTAGTCCCGGTGGGGGCACTGGATTCTGTCCTGGTTGTTCCTCTTCCAGTCCAGCTCTCTGCTGTGGCCCGGGAATGCAGTGGAGGATGGCCCAAGTCCTTGGGCCCTGCACCCGCATGGGAGACCAGGAGAAACACCTGGCTCCTGGCTTCGGATCAGCGTGGTGTGCCGGCAGCAGCAGCCACTGGGGGGTGAACCAATGGAAAAGGAAGATCTTCCTCTCTGTCTCTCTCTCTCACTGTCCACTCGGCCTGATTAAAAAAAAAAAAAAAGGTAAGAGGTATAGAAGCGTGTAACTCAGTCTCCAACTTTCCTTCTTATAAGTGTCAACTCCTGTCCACAATCTGCTTGCTATTTTCATTTCAGCATTGTCAGATCTTTGTATTTTTGTGTACTTGTCTCAAGTTTATAATTCTTATCTGCAAATGTTGGATCAGAAATTGAAAACTGGGACATGCTTTGGTAAAGCCACCACCTGCAGTGCCAGCACCCCACATGGGCGCTGATTCTAGTCTAGGCTTCTCCACTTCCTATCCAGCTCTGCGCTATAGCCTGGGAGAGCAGTAGAAGATGGTTCAAATTCTTGGGCACCTGCACCTGTGGGAGGCCCAGAGGAAGCTCCTGGATCCTTGCTTCAGACTGGCTCAGCTCTGGCCAAAGTGTCCATTTGGGGAGTGAACCAGCAGATGGAAGACGTCTCTCTCTCTCTCTCTCTCTCTCTCTCTCTCTCTCTCTCTGCCTCTCTGTAACTCTGCCTTTCAAATAAACAAATATTTAAAAAGGTGAAAACTCCATAACTCTTTTAAAGTTCTCTTCAGTTAATTCCAAGATGTCTGTCATTTCTTGGGCTTTTTCCTATTGGTTGATTTTACTTTTGGTTATTGGTCACATTTTCTTGCTTATTTGTTTTAGTTTTTCTAAGAAATCTTAATTGGGGCCAGCACTGTGGTACAGCAGGTTAAAGCCCTGGCCTGAAGCACTGGCTTCCCATATGGGTGCTGGTTCTAGTCCCAGCTGCTGCTCTTCCAATCAAGCTTTCTGCTATGGCCTGGGAAAGCAGTAGAAGATGGCCCAAGTCCTTGGGCCCCTGCACCTGTGTGGGAGACCCAGAATAAGCTCCTGGCTCCTGGCTTTCGATGGGGGCAGCTCTGGCCATTGCGGCCAACTGGGGGGTGAACCAGCAGATGGAAGACGTCTCTCTCTCTCTCTCTCTGCCTCTCTGTAACTCTGCCTTTCAAATAAACAAATATTTAAAAAGGTGAAAACTCCATAACTCTTTTAAAGTTCTCTTCAGTTAATTCCAAGATGTCTGTCATTTCTTGGGCTTTTTCCTATTGGTTGATTTTACTTTTGGTTATTGGTCACATTTTCTTGCTTATTTGTTTTAGTTTTTCTAAGAAATCTTAATTGGGGCCAGCACTGTGGTACAGCAGGTTAAAGCCCTGGCCTGAAGCACTGGCTTCCCATATGGGTGCTGGTTCTAGTCCCAGCTGCTGCTCTTCCAATCAAGCTTTCTGCTATGGCCTGGGAAAGCAGTAGAAGATGGCCCAAGTCCTTGGGCCCCTGCACCTCTGTGGGAGACCCAGAAGAAGCTCCTGGCTCCTGGCTTTGCATAGGCGCAGCTCCAGCCTTTGCAGCCATCTGGGGAGTGAACCAGCAGATGAAGACCTCTCTCTGTCTCTACCTCTCTCTCTAACTCTGTCTTTCAAATAAATAAAATAAAAAACAAGAAATTTTAATTGTATATTGGGCATTGTAAATGCTTGTTATCTTCCTTTAAGGGATTTGACTTTGGTTCTGTGTCTATATTTGTCCTTACTTAAGGCTTACAGTAACCCTGTTCCTACTGTGTGGACTTTCTGGGGATATCAAATGAATGCCTTAGACATTTAATAATCTTTCTCCTCTCTGGATGGATGTAGTTTCATTTCAGCACTTTGTGGTTTCTGGAATATCCATTCTACTCAGAAGTAGTTATTCCTCCCAGAGTTTACAAAATCATTCCTTGTGCAGTCAGCATTTGGCCCAAATGTCTAGAGTTCCAAGATGTCTGGAGTTCCTTCCCTGCATGGCATCCTCCTTGCTGATAATTTGCCCTGCAAACTTCATCTGTGGCAGCATCACTTAGGTCTTGTCTTTATCACATAGCCTCCAGAATCTACCTTTGCTCTGTTTGGAACCTGTTCTGGGTCATCATGGTGAAAGTGATTTGAGTACAAGATTGTGATTTGATGTTTGCTTCATTTATTTCCTCAGGCATCACAGTCCTGCACTGAATGATTTCTAATACCTGAAAAGTATTCTTTCATCCAGTCTGACCATTTTTATAGCTATTTACAGTGAGTAGTAATTAGATAGCAGTCATTCTGCCATAGCTGGAAGTGGAAATCCTTGCTTGCATAAAAGCTGAATAAAATATAAATTAGCAAATATCACATACAAAGAAACTTATGAAATACGTTTGTGTGGGGACCCAAGAATCCTCTTTTAAGTAGCCTTCCCTCTTCATATAGTGTCATGCTTGGGGAAAGAGGATTGGGGAAACAACATCATCTGAAATTCATATTTATTGTGATTAAATTCAGATTAGAGGCCAAGTGTCAGCATGATGATTCAAGTAATTCAGATTAAGTCAAGAAAATAGACCAGCGATAGTAGACGCACAGGGCTTTTAGAGATTGGCAGGAGTCTGATTATAATCTGAGACCACAGAAATAAAAATGCTGTTTGAAATATTAACCGGGAGTAACTGAAAACAGAAGAGGCCAGTCTTCATGCCAGATGGGTAAGATGATGGTAGATACAGATTAATGAAGCTTTGCTCTTACTTTGGCCTCTGGTTCCTCTCAGCACAGCACTTGAGTGCAAACCAAAAGCCAGAGGGACATGAATCCCCTCTGAACTCTGCTGCCACATTTCTCACCACAGAATGTTGCAGTCAAGTACTCCTGGGGCTTTCTGGCTGATACTGCTGTTTATGTCAACCTCATTTTAAAAGTCATCTTAAAAAGCTAAGAGATTTACTGATCAAAGGTGATGAAAGACTGGAAGAGGCCATAGATCTTACCCAAAGAGGATCTATTAAAGAGATTTTGCCTCCTCAAAGCTTATCTATATGCCAGTTCTGTAGAAAGGAACATCTAAAGACAGATATTTATAAAAAGAT
The DNA here is from genome assembly GCF_051225735.1 of Oryctolagus cuniculus. Taxonomy (NCBI): domain Eukaryota; kingdom Metazoa; phylum Chordata; class Mammalia; order Lagomorpha; family Leporidae; genus Oryctolagus; species Oryctolagus cuniculus. The sequence continues at coordinate 16,068,085 of NC_142873.1, read as the reverse complement.
AGAATAGCAGATAAAAAGTCACTAGCAAAGTTTGTTTCTCATGAAAACACAGAAAGGATTCATATAGCTATTGAGTCCCTTGCAGCAATTGCTTTTTCTTCCAGCTCTGTCCTTACCATTTGATACTGAAATGATTTTTCTCAGTATTGATTTCCAGATTTTGTTGAGATTTGCCTCTTCCTTTAAAGTTGCTGTAACCTCAGCTTATGCTTAGAAAGTAAAGTTGAATAACAAAATTCTAAATATTTTTCTACATTCAAAAACAGTGAACACAATCTACTTTTGCTTACCTATAGCTCCAGAGGTTAACCCCAAGGTTTAGCTCTCAAGTTCCTCTGGCCCATTTCACTTTTGTAGTCCCCACAGGAGCCACTCCCCTGTGAAGCAGTGTCCCTAATAGTACCCATATCAGATCTCAGAAATGCTGGCATTGCATTTCCCTTGTAGCAGCACACCACCAACCCTTCCTTAAAATGTAGACTGCCAAACCTCACTGCAGGGTGCAAAGTAGAGAAAGGGGGGAGCACTGTCATGTGGAATCACAAATGAAAATCTCAGCCAGTTTTTTTTTTTTTGACAGGCAGAGTGGACAGTGAGAGAGAGACAGAGAGAAAGGTCTTCCTTTGCCATTGGTTCACCCTCCAATGGCCACCACGGCCAGCGCACCACACTGATCCGATGGCAGGAGCCAGGTACTTATCCTGGTCTCCCATGGGGTGCAGGGCCCAAGTACTTGGGCCATCCTCCACTGCACTCCCTGGCCACAGCAGAGAGCTGTCTCAGCCAGTTTTAAAGGCATCAGATTATCTCCCTCATTCAAATTGCCAGCCTCTGTCAAGGAGTGACATGGTGTTTCCTGATGTGTTGAAAGCAGCCTTGTGTTGAAAGGAAGATAATGCCCTTATCCAGCTGAAATTCTGACCTGGATACCCTAGAGTGGGGGAGGGGAGGGCTGTATGCAGTCCTTGACTCATCAGGATAAAGACTGGCTGCTGACAGCTCATCAACTTTGACTTGTTGCTGAGACAGCAGAACTCAGCTTCTTCCCTCCCACCAACCCTGTCTCAGGTTCTTCCATCTCTCCTTTTTTTAACTTCCACTCACCATTTAGATATTCAAGGTTTCCCAGGATCTAAAGGTAACTATGATCCCAAAGCAACATTAGTCTACCTGTTTACTTGCCATAATATAGTGAATATTTTTGAGCAACAATTTGCAATGCCCTCAACATGTATTTACCATTGCTATAATGTAGGAATGTAGGAATAAACATTGTTGCTACCATCGTGGGGAATATCTCAGAGTGCACTCCTAGGGATACCAACATGAAGATTATTTGGATAATCTTATTAAAAATATGGATTAGTGAGGCCCCAACATAGATTTACTAAATAGAAGTTTCTGATGTAAGATGCAGGAATCTACTTTTTAATGAGTTCTCTGGGTATTGATTAAGTATATTGAAAACAAATTGATGGATTTAAAATTTATGACAAAGAACCTGAAAGATGATAGGATGACATGAGGTAGAAAAATTTAAATTGGGACCTATGGGAGTAAAAGTGCCTAATGAAGCAACATTTTAGCCAGAATTAGAATAGTCCTTATAGAGAATGGGGATAAGTATACTTCAAGCTTGTAAAAAAACTCATGTTAAGTTCTAGAGGTGGTAATGTTGCTGTTTTCCTAAGCTATATACATTCTTGGTATCTTCTTTCTTTCACTTTTAACAGGTTCCATGTAGTTCATAGATACAACTCTGAGAATGTAATGATACACCTCTCTCTCTCCCTTCCTCCCCCTCCCTTCTCTCCTTCCCAATCTCCCTCTTTTGTTCTCTCCTTCTCTCCTTCACTTTTAAGATGACATATCTTTCATTTATACTGTATTCAAGGGCTTAATGGTCCAGTAAATAGGGAATCCAATAAGTAATAAGCAAAGTGATCCTCGGTTAGCAAAAATATAGACAAGGGCTATAAACAATTATCAAGGAGAAACTGTGTATTTCACCCATACACTGTAAATTTCAAAGTAATCCAATAAAAACAAAAAGAGACAAATGGGATTACATCAACCTAAGAAGCTTCTGCACTGCAAAGGAAACACCAAAATGAAGAGTCAACTGACACAGTGGGAGAAACTATTTGCAAACTATACATTTAATACCAAAATTGATAAAGAGCTGAAGAAACTCAACAACAAAACAACACAGTTAAGAAATGAGAAAAGGACACGAACATGCAATTTTCAAAGGATGAAATACAAATGGCCAATGGACATGAAAGAATGCTAGCCACCAGGGGAATGCAAATAAAAACCACAATGAGGTGTCATCTCACCCCAATTAGAATGTCTATAATCCGCCAGTGCTGGGCTCATTAGGCTAATCCTCCATCTGCGGCACCGGTACCCCAGGTTCTAGTCCCGGTTGAGGTGCTGGATTCTATCCCAGTTGCTCCTCTTCCAGTCCAGCTCTCTGCTGTGGCCCAGGAGTGCAGTGGAGGATGCCAGGTCCTTGGGCCCTGCACCTGCATGGGAGACCAGGAGGAAGCACCTGGCTCCTGGCTTCGGATCTGTGCAGAACGCCAGCCACAATGTGCAAGCTGTAGCAGCCACTTGAGGGTGAACCAATGGAAAAAGGAAGAGCTTTCTCTCTTTTTTTCACTAACTCTGCCTGCCAAAAAAAAAAAAGAATTTCTATCATCCAAAAATAAAAAAAAAAAACAATAAATTCTGCTGAGGATATGGAGAAAAAGGTACCCTAATACACTTTTGGCTTTAATATAAACTAGGACAGCAATTGTGGAAGACAATATGTAGATTTCTCTGAGATCTGAGAATAGATCTATCATATAACCTGGCCATCACACTGTTGGTAATTTATCCAAATTATTCAGTATATGATAGAGTTATTTGTACCCCTATTTAAATTGCAGTTGAATGAAAAATAACTAAGAAATAATGTCAACCCAGATGACCATTAACTGATTTCTGTATAAAGAAAATGTGGCGTATCTACACTATGGAATACTACTCATCCATAATGAAGAATGAAGCTCTGTGTTTTGCAATAAAGTAGATGCAGCTGGATATCATTAGGCTTAGTGAAATAAGCCAGTCTCAAAAACATAAATATCATGTTTTCTTTGATATGTGGTAGTTAATATAGAGTACCAAAAATGTATAGGAATGAAATGGTCATTTGGGGAAATGATTGTCATTTTTAGCCTTGTTTATACTCTGTAGTACTCCTATCTTAACTTGTTGAATACTGTGACTAGTGGTGAATTAAGCCTGTCAATTTAGAGTGTATTAAAATTATGGTTTTGCAAAAACTATGAGAAATGAGGGAGGGAGGGAAATTGGGGTGGAGTTGGGGAGTGAGGGAAGTGTGGTTGTCTTCTTGGAATTTTATCTATGGTGAGCATAACATATGTTCTCTTTATATTAATAAAAATAAAAGAGTCAAGTATTCACAGATCATTAAAACTATAGTGGTATAACATTGTTAACAATTAGTTTATCAAAGGTATAAAACAAAGTTTGACAAAACTAGATTTGCAAAAAAAGGCATTTCTTGTTGTTTCAAATTTTTTTAAAAAGTGAACTCCTACAAATAGAGAACATGCAATATTTGTCTTTCTGTATCCAACATACCTTGTGTCCTGTGATATGTGAAATAGTAGAATGTAAAAACAAGCATTCCATATCCAAGTTTAATCTCATTTCCTTGCTTTTTCCCAGTCTCTAAAGTTCTTCACTAGTATATGAATCAAACTGGGAAATTTTAATCCATTTTGAGCTTTGCCAAAACAAAACTAATGAAAATGAATTTTTAAACATTATATAGGCTCAAATTCAGTAAGATAACAATTTATTTACAAGGACTATCCCTCAACTCATTTCTTTTCCTTTGTTATTAGCAATCAACCTGATATGTGAGCATGTGGTGTGTAAGAAATAATCAAGGGTTGTGTGGGCTGTAGGAACTCATAGATAATTTTATACATTAGTACTACCAACAACAACTTTGCACTTACATTTGAGAGGTATAACTTGCATGAAAATCCATGCTGATGAATTTCCAGAAAACTCAGTTCAGGTTGAAATCTACTCTCTAAATCTTGTAGAGGTTTTGGAAATTATGAGGAAAATCTGAGGTGTTGAACTAAACATTTGTGAAGAAAAGTCAGAAACCTGAAAAAAATAATATTTTGACTGATCTTGTGATTTATGCCCTAAAGTTCAGGTACTTGAACTTGCAGAGGGTGTATTATTTATACCCCTTTGTACATAGGAAGAAGGAGTTCTAGAAATTTGATGATGGCATACAGTCTTCATCCATATCTTAAGGGGAGAAATTGCATTGCTATTTTTTGTAGACATATACTTCTGTACTTAGAAAATCCAAAACAGGGACCTGTGTTGCGGTGCAACAGCTTAAGCCACTCCTGGCAATACTGGCATCCCAACGTGGAGTGTCAGTTCTGGGCCCAGCTGCTCTAATTTTGATCTAGCTTCCTGCCAATGAACCTGGGAAAGCACCAGCAAGCTGCCCAAGTACTTGGGCTCTTGCCACTCATGTGGGAGACCAGCATGGACTTCCTGGATCCTGATTTCTACTTGGCCCACATTTGGCTATTGTATTTGGGGAGTGAACAAGTGAAAAGAAGTTGTGCATTTAAAAAAAAAAGATTTGGGGGCCAGTGCTGTGGCATAACAGGTAAAGCTGCCGTCTACAGTGCTGGCATCCCATATGGACATTGGTTTGAGACTCGGCTAGCCCACTTCCAATACAGCTCTCTGCTATGGCTTGGGAAAGCAGTAGAAGATGACCCAAGTGCTTGGGTCCTTGCACCCACATGGGAGACCTGGAAGAAGCTCCTGGTTCCTGGCTCCTAGATTTAGATCAGCCTAGCTCCAGCCATTGAGGCCATTTGGGGTGTGAACCAGCAGGTGGGAGACCTCTCTCTCTGCCTCTGCCTCTCTGTAACTCTACCTTTCAAATAAATACATGGATCTTTAAAAATTTGCTTTATTGCCGGTGCCACAGCTCAATAGGCTAATCCTCCGCCTTGTGGCACTGGCACACCGGGTTCTAGTTCCTGTCCGGGCACCGGATTCTGTCCCGGTTGCTCCTCTTCCAAGCCAGTTCTCTGCTGTGGCCTGGGAGTGCAGTGGAGGATGGCCTAAGTCCTTGGGCCCTGCACCCCATGGGAGACGAGGAGGAAGCACCTGGCTTCTGCCATCGGCTCAGTGCGGTGCTCCGGCCGCAGCACACCAGCCGCGGCGGCCATCAGAGGGCAAACCAATGGCAAAAGGAAGATTTTTCTCTCTGTCTCTCTCTCATTGTCCACTCTGCCTGTACGAAAAAAATTTGCTTTATTTATTTTAAAAGTAGCGATGGAGAGAGAGAGAGAGACAGAGACAGAGAGACAGAGATCTACTGATTTGTTTCCCAAATGGTCACAATGGCAAAGGTTGGTTCACCCAAAGTCAGGAGCTGAGAACTCCATCCTGTGTCCCCGCATGGGTGGCAGGGTCCCAAGCACTGATACATCTTCTGTTGCTTTCCCAGGTGCAATAGCCAGGAGCTAGATCAGCAGCAGTGCAGCAAGGACTCACACTGGAGCACTATTATGGGATTCTGGCATTGCACGTCACAGCTTACTTAACCAGCTGAGCCACAATATCACCCTCAGAAGCTTTCTCTCTCAAAAAAAGAGAGAAAGAAGACAGAGACAAAGAAATAAAAGCAAAGGGAAGTTCAAAGGCATCTATAATTAAATTATTAGGATTAATAAATGAGTTCAATAAGGTTGTTGGTTCCAAGTTCAGTTTATAAAATGCACTTTACAGGACTGGCATCCTAGTACAGTGGTGACGCCACGGCCTGTAATGCCCACATCTTATACAGGTGCTGATCCGTGCCCCATCTGCTCCACGCCTGATGCAGCTCCCTGCCCATGAATCTGGGAAAGCAGCAGACCATGCCCCAGGCCCTGGAGCACCCATGTGGATGTAGCTCCTGGCTTTGGCTTGGCCTAGCTCTGGCAATTGTGGCCCTTTGGGGAGTGAGCCAGTGGATGGAAGATCTGTCTGTCTCTGTTTCTCCCTTTCTCTGTAAGTCTGTCTTTCAAATAAATAAGTAAATCATTAAAAAAATAAATAAAATTTAATTTACAGTTTCATTTAGTAACAAAAAAAGCAGTTAGAAAATGACAAACATAAAAAACTTACACATGGATTATGTTTATTGAGACACATGGAAGGCTATGGAAAAGTACAAAATAATGCTGAGAAGAATCAGAGGAATGCAGCCTAATAGAAATACATTCCATAGTCCTGGGATGGAACCTTCAAGAGTCCTGAATTGCTGGCAGTTTTGGCTCTGTAGCCTCAAAAAATCATAGCATATTACAGGCAGAATATATCAAAACACAGCTACTCCTGAACTGAGTAACATGGCAGACTGCCAAATCAAACAAAGAGTTTTAAGCTTACCAGAGAGAAACACATTTCTTACCATAAAATCACAACTAGACTTGCCACTGGCTTCTCAAAGGGATCGGCAGAACCCAAGGGGACCATGGAATAATACCCAGGAAGTGCTGAAAGTGGATAATTGTTGACCTAGAATTACACTCCCAGTGAATTAATGCAAAACAATAGCCAAACATAAAAACACTTTTAAATAACAAGTAAGTGAGGATATTTACAACCAGTGAATTTTAATGAATGCTGTTCATGAAGAGGGAACATGATCTCAGGAGGAACATCTGAAATATAAAAGGAAACTGTGATGAAGAAATTGCCAGACTTCAAAAACACAAGTAAGTAGCAAAAACTGGAGAGAACTAAAATAACAATATGAAGGACCATTAAAGATAGATTTAAAATACTGTTGAATATAGCAGGTGGTGATTAGAGTGTACTATACTGTTATGTTGCTTAGGAAAAAGATAAGTATATTGATGTTTTATATTATTGTTTAATCCACAAGTTAAAATTTCAAAGATTTCTTCTGGCATAATAGAAAAAATAAACAGTTTCTAAAAATGAGGAGAAAAACAGAATGAAGAAACATAGGAGCCAGCATTGTGCCACAGTAGGTTGATCCTCTGCCTATGGTGCCGGCATCCCACATGGACACCAGTTCTAGTCCTGGCTGTTCCTCTTACAATCTAGCTCTATGCTATGGCCTGGGAAAGCAATGGAAGATGGCTCAAGTTGCTTGGGCTCCTGCACCCACATAGGAGACCTGGAAGAAGTTCCTGGCTCCTGGCTTTGGATTCTAATACAGTGAACACGTGAGATTATTTCACAAAGTTCATGGAAAATGCATTGTATGAAAAAAATGCATGAGCTTTAATTTTTGCATTAAAATAACTTATCTTTTAGTTCCATTTTTCATGAACTTATAATTCTTAATTATATTTTATACATAAAAATTCATATATACTTTGTTATGTAAGTTATATATATACATATATATATATACATATATATAAAGATTTATTTATTTGAAAGTCAGAGTACAGGGTGGAGGTCAGGATGAGATAGGTCTTATCGAAGCTGAAGCCAGGAACCAGAAGCTTCCTCTGGATCTCCCATGTTGGTGGCAGGGGCCCAAACACTTGGGCCATCTTCTCTGCTTTTCCCAGGCCATCAGTAGGGAGCTGGATGGGAAGTGGAGCAGCCAGGACATGAACAGGTGCCCATATGGGATGCCAGCATCACTGGCTGTGGTTTTTTCCACTATTCCACAACTCTGGCCCCATCATGCATTTTTTGAAGTACACTTATTTCAAGAACACAGTTTTCTCAAGGACACACTTTTGTTTTTGAAAACTAATGGCTCACATACAGAAATCTACCAACAACAGATGCTGGCGAGGATGTGGGGAAAAAGGGACACTAACCCACTGTTGGTGGGAATGCAAACTGGTCAAGCCACTATGGAAGTCAGTCTGGAGATTCCTCAGAAACCTGAATATAACCCTACCGTTCGACCCAGCCATCCCACTCCTTGGAATTTACCCAAAGGAAATGAAATTGGCAAACAAAAAAGCGGTCTGCACCCTAATGTTTATTGCAGCACAATTCACAATAGCCAAGACCTGGAACCAACCTAAATGCCCATCAACGGTAGACTGGATAAAGAAATTATGGGATATGTACTCTTTAGAATACTATACCGCAGTAAGAAACAACGAAATCCAGTCATTTGCAACAAAATGGAGGAATCTGGAACACATCATGCTGAGTGAAATAAGCCAGTCCCAAAGGGACAAATACCATATGTTCTCCCTGATTGGTGACAACTGACTGAACACCAAAAAGGAAACCTCCTGAAGTGAAATGGACACTATGAGAAACGGTGACATGATCAGCATAGCCCTGACTGTTAATGAACAACTTAATACATTATCCCTCTTAGTAGTTTTTTTTTTTGTCTGCTATACTTAATATGGTTTAATTCTGTAATTAATACACAGTTATTCTTAAGTGTTGAAATTTAACTGAAATGTGATCCCTGTTAAACATAAGAGTGGGGATAAGAGAGGGAAGAGATGTACTATTTGGGACATGCTCAAGCTGACTTGCCCCAAATGGTAGAGTTAGAAACATACCAGGGGACTCCAATTCAATCCCATCAAGGTGGCATGTACCAATGCCATCTCACTAGTCCAAGTGATCAATTTCAGTTCACAATTGATCATAATGAAAGGACTAAGAGTCAAAGGGAGCACATAAACAAGTCTAGTACCTGCTAATACTAACCGATAGAATAAATAAAGGGGAGAGTGATCCAACATGGGAAGCGAGATACTCAGCAGACTCATAGAATGGCAGATGTCCTAAACATCACTCTGGCCTCAGAGTCAGCCCTAAAGGCATTCCGATCTGGCTGAAAAGCCCATGAGAGTATTTCAGGCATGGAAAGCCAAGACACTCTGGCAAAAAAAGAAAAAAAAAACACCTAAATGAAAGATCTCTGTGAGTGAGATCCCAGTGGAAAGAACAGGTCTTCAAAGAAGGAGGTACCTTTCTCTGAAGGGAGGAGAGAAGCTCCGCTTTGACTATGACCTTGTCTAAACAAGATAAGAGTCGGAGAACTCAGAGGGCTTCCATAGCCTTGGAAACTCATGACTGGAGCATAGGGAGATTACTGATGCCATAGACAGGAGTGTCAATTTGTAAAGTCAATAACAGGAGTCACTGTGCACTTAATCCTCATGTAGGATCTCTGTCCTTAATGTGCTGTACATTGAGATTTAATGCTATAACGAGTACTCAAACAATATATTTCACTTTGTGTTTCTATGGGGGTGCAAACTGTTGAAATCTTTACTTAATGCATACTAAACTGATCTTCTGTAAAAAAAAAAAAAAAAAGAAAAAAAAGAAATTATCAATTCCCAACTTGACTCTCACTGGGATTAAACATGACAATAGGTCTGGTCTGATTTCATCATCATTTAAAAAATCATCTATTATTTTTCACTTTAAGTTTCTGTGTGGGAGCAAACTGTTGAAATCTTTACTTAATGTATGCTAAACTGATCTTCTGTATATAAAGAGAATCGAAAATGAATCTTGATGTGAATGGAAGGGGAGAGGGAATGGGAAAGGGGAGGATTGCGGGTGGGAGGGACGTTATGGGGGAGAAGCCATTGTAATCCATAAGCCGTACTTTGGAAATTTATATTCATTAAATAAAAGTTAAAAAAAAAAGAAAAAAAAAGAAAACTAAGTACCACAGATAAAGCAACTCAGTCAACTCCAAAGAATTCAGTATCATAGAGACACCCATGACAATAACAAAATGAAGAAAAATTACCTCATGTGTTTGCTAACTTAAAATGACACTTCTAAGTAATTCATGAACTAAGAGAAATATAAATCAGAACAGAAATCACAAACCAGTTAGCAACAAGTAAGAAAACTGAGAGATGCAGCTAAAGTTATAGAGGGAAATTCTCAGTCTTTACAAACGAGTTGAACACAGAATGTGTAAGTTAGCTAAAGACTAGAACTAATAGTAGGAAATACAAACACGGAAACCATTATAGGAACATACAGAAAATGCAGATACATCAGTTAGCCAAGGAATATGTTTCTTTGAGAATCTAATTAAGTAGAAATGGTTTTGGCAAGATTGAAGGAGAAAAAAATAAGATAAAGCAAAATAGTTGTTTTTAGCATCAGTGAAACTCATAAACAAGGTTGAATAGAAAATTCGCAGAAGAATACAAAATGTTTATGAAAAAACAATGTGTTATTTAAGTTCATATATGCTAAAGCTTTAAATAAGAGTAAGGGAATGATGAACACTAAGTGGAGAGCAGTGGTTTCCTTTGGCAGAAAATTGAGAAAGGGAGTTTTTCACAGTGTCTTTAAATCCATGGGTTTAATTTGTTCCTCAAGCTGGGGGCTAGGTATTTAGGGATTCATTACACCAATTCCATTTCTTTTCATAAGAATGAAATATTTTATAAGAAGCATTTTATAAAGCATTAAGTTCCACAATATTTTACTCTTTCCACCATCTCCTCTTTTAATCTCATTGTAAACTCAAGTCCCACCAATTCTACATTTTCTACAAATTCTCCTTTCCTTTGACCTCCAACCTGTTGGCCTACCTTTCCAACCTAGCCTGACACTACCATGGACAACTCTCATCATTCCTCACAGCAAGCTCAGGATGGAGAACTCTGTCCAATCACATTCTCCCTTATCAATTTCCTCAATAAACCTATGTTGATTTTGCAATAGCCAGAAATATGTTTTATTAATTATTGACTGTGCTTCAAATTATTGAATGTACTGCAGGGGGAAGAGGAGGAGGGGAGGAGGAGAGGGAGGAGGAGAAGAGGAAGACTAAAACACACCTTCCCCAGCCTGCCTGCGCCCGGGGTGTGGCTCCTGGCAGCCGGACCTTTGCTCTGGGGGAGGCAGCTTCCCTGCACCCTTATCTTGGGCCATCGGTGCAGTCAGGAGGGGTGCCAAGCCCCCTCCGGCATTTGGGGAACCTGAGGCTGGGCTTGCGTGAGGTCACTGGCACGGTCCAGGTCAGGTCACTTCGACCTAGAAAATCCTTCCTGGGCACCTGTGCTGGGGGAACCTGGAAACCCAAGGCCCTGCAGAAGGTTCCGGGCTGCATCGCTAGGAGCTGGCCCCATGGCCCAGCGTCTTCAGCCACGGCCGGTGCACAGCACCCTATATCCCGGTACTGGTGGAGTCCCAGCCACTCCACTCTGATCCAGCTCCCTGTGAAAACACCTGGGAAGGCAGTGGAAGACGGCCCAAGCACCCACATGGGAGACCAAGATGGAGCTCCTGGCTCTGGGCTTTGGCCTGGCCCAGCCCTGGCTGTTGCAGCCATTTGGGAAGTGGATGGAAGACCTCTCACTATCTCCCTCTCCTTCTCCATCTCCCTCTCCCACTCCCTCTCTCTGTCTCTTTGCCTCTCTCTGTCTCTCTCCCTCTCTCTGTCTCTCCCTCTCCCTCTCTCTGGCTGTCTCTCTCTCTCCTCCCTCTTTCTGTCTCTCCCTCTACCTCTCTATCTCTCTCTCCCTCTCCCTGTCTCTGTCTCTCTCTCTCCCCCTCTCCCTGTCTGTCTCTCCCTCTCTCTCCCCCTCTCTCTCTCCCTCCCTCTCTCCCTTTCTCTTTCTCTCTCCCCCTATTGCTCTGCCTTTCAAAAGATAAGACATCAGCTCACAGAGTCAGCACTCTGAGTCCAGCCGGGACCCATCCACGTGGGGCCACTGGCCACTCGTGACGACAGGGCCCCCGCTGCCCTCTGAGGCCCAGCGAATTTATGAGACAGGACGTCACGATCCGGCCAAGGTTCTGCATTTCCCTGGGCAGCCTTGGACGGCACAGGCTGAGGGAACTCACAGACTAGCAGCTCTCAGCTCCTCTTGAAAACTTGCTAAAACTGTAAACTTGTGGGGCTGGCGCTGTGGCGCAGCAGATGAAGCCACCACCTGCAGTGCCGGCATCCCATATGGGCACCGTTTCGAGTCCTGGCTGCTCCACTTCTGATGCAGCTCTCTGCTGTGGCCTGGGAAAGCAGTAGTGGATGGCCCAAGTCCCTGAGTCTCTGCCACCCACGTGGAAGCTCCAAGCAGGTTTGACCCAGCCCAGCCCTGGCTGTCATGAACATTTGGAGACTGAATGAGCGCATGGAAGAGCTCTATCTCTTGGCTTTTCAAATAAGAAAACAAACTTAACTCTTAAGAAAAATAGCTGTTTTAGACTAGCAATCACTTACTGTGCCAATAACACTTCACGGTCGCTGAGGCTCTCTGTGCGCAGGACACTGCTTTGAACAGTTACTCAGGTCCCTGCGTTCTCAATCATGCCCATCCTGCAGATGAGGAACACTGAGGCCTTGGCGGGGATAAGGTTTGCAGAAGCTCACACAGCCTGTAGACCCCAAGTCCAAGCCCCACCCCTGCTCTCCCACTGTGTGGCTCTCTGAGCAGGCGACTGGTTTTCCTGTCTCGGGGGGGACCCCTCGGGGCCCACCTCAACCGCCCGTCAGGCGAGAATCCCCCCTAAAAGGAGCCCCCCAGGCCTCCCCCAGCCCCACTCGCACTGCGGGCGTGCGGGGACCGTGGAGCGCTGATCACCTGTGTCCTGGAGACCATGAGAGCGAGTGAGGAGAGATCAGCAGACCCTGCAGAGAGGGAGGCTGGACTCAGGGGAGGATGTGGGGTGGCCCCAGGACCTGAGCACCCCATGCCCTGTCCCTGGGCTCCAAGCCCTGCCCCTCGGGCCTAAGCCCCGCCCCTTGGATCCAAGGCCCGCCCCACCCCCCCTGCCACTGTCTTCTTCCCTGACTCTCCCTGGAGCCCGCTCCTCAGCTCCTGTCACGCACCCCAGCCTCCCTCGTGCTCAGGCCCCCTCCGTCTCCCCGCTAAGGTCGGGCCTGGAAGCCCCCCTACCCTCATTACAGGAGTCTCCAGCCCTTTCCTGCTCCCAGGGTCACACAGGGCCTGGCTACATGGTCAGGGAGGTGGCCTCACCGCGGGGCGTTCCCGACTGCAGCCCGCGCCCCCTAGGCCCTCTAAGCCATGTTTCATTCTTTGCGCTGGGCCCCGCCCCCGCGGGTCAGGCCCCTCCCACTCGCGCTTGCCAGGAGAGCCCCGCCCCCTCGTCAGCCTCATGGTCAGGCCCCGCCCCTTTCTCACTGCTCCTGGGACGCCTCGTGGGCACCTCGTGCGGAAGCCTTCCCCGTCCTCTGCCGCTTCCTCCCCCGAGCGCAGCGTCCTTGAGTCGCCGCAGCCCCCGCACCGCCCCCAGCGTCCCGCGGGAGCCCCGGACCCCCTCCCCCCAGCCCTCTTCCATCCCGGGCTCCGCTTACCCAGGGCCCCAGCTCCCGCGCAGCGGGCTGTCTGGCGACCTGGCTACTCGACATGGCCCAGCCAGCAGGGACGCGCGGCTCGGAGGCCGGCCCAGACCCAAGCGCGCACGCGAGCTGTCCCGCGGAGGATCGCGGCCCGGACGAGCGGCGCAGGGGCTGGGGCCGCAGGCGGGACAGGACGCGCGGCGCCCGGGACTGCTTGGGGCGCCGGGCCGGGTTGTCAGGCGGGGCTGGGGGCGGGGCGGCGGAATTCCCAGGCGCCGCCGGTCTGCGCGCCCATTGGCCCGCTCGCCGCGGTGACATCACGGCAGGGGAACGGGAGAACCCCTGCGCGTCACGCGACCCGGGGGCGGGGCCGGTCGGGAAGGGGAGGCGGGGCGCTGCAGAGGGGCAGAGGCGGAGTCTCCTACCGCCCATTGCCTGCAGAGACCACTGAGGCCACGAGCCGGGTTTCTGCGTGAGACGGGAGCCTGGCGCTTCTCCGGCCCGGGGCTTCACAGCCGCTGTCCGTGGTGGTACAAGCGTAGGCTGGGCACGGGCTCTGGGACTTGCGCCCGCCCCTGGTTGTCTCCAGTGCCTGGACCACAGCTGTGCATGGCCGTGGGCGGGCTCCCGTGAGCACAGGGACATCAGTGACATCTGGGAACCGTGCGCCCAGCCTCTGAGCACAGGGGCTCCTGGGGGCCCGCACATAGGGCAAGCGCCCGCATCCCGCGTGGCCCGTGGGCGGCGTTTGGGTGTTCCAGCTCTTCACTGCGTTGTCCAGGCAGACAGAGTGGCCCAGCCTAGGCTGACCGAGCCCCGTGTGAGCCGTTGCCTGCTCTGGACCCTGGGCACAGCACTCCCCAGGCCGGCCCTGGCAGTGGACTGAGCGTGGCCCAAGTGCTTGGGCCCTGCACCCCATGGGAGACCAGGAGAAGCACCTGGCTTCTGGCTTCAGATCAGCGTGGTGCGCCGGCTGCAGCACACTGGCCGCGGCGGCCATTGGAGAGTGAACCAACGGCAAAGGAAGACCTTTCTCTCTGTCGCTCTCTCTTACTGTCCACTCTGCCTGTCCAAAAAAAAAAAAATATCTTGGACATTCAATCTGAAGCTAATGTAGGCAGGCAGGTCACAAATTTGTGTCCTGGACAACATATCACTTAATTCTGAGCATTGGACAGTGGCGTCTCTGTTCAGTGTCTATTCTCAGCTGAATATTTCTGTAATTAGTTGTGTGACAAGGTGAAATATTACCTTTCTGGTTTGGATTTCCTCAATTATGAAATATGTATAGGATCATAAAAATCTTGTAAGTAGTCAATACACTGTAGTTGACAGCATTTTGCACATATAAAATATGAAATATGACATAAGAGAACTGTCTTTTTAAGAATTGTTTTCTCATGAAGATCGAATTTTCCCACAGGATACTCCCCAAATTAGTCTGCCATATGTAAGAAATTGTTAAACTGTGTCTGAGTTGGGACTGTGAGTCTGCCGATTAAATGAGTTGACAAGTTGTCTTCATTATGTCCGTGGTTCCCTTTAATCCTAAGTATATGATTATTCTGCATTTTTAATAGCTTCAGTTCCACAGAACACATTTTCAAAGCATTTCACCATTGGCTGGTAATTCCTTATCTCCCATTAGCAGTACAATGAAGCCTACAGTTTTCAAGTCCCAGCAAAGAGTTTTCAATCCCTGCTTTGTATTCATCCATTTATCCACCAAAGACATTTATCAAATCAGAATTATGTGATGGTACTTCAAAAAGTTTGTTGAAAAATTGAATTGAAAGATAAGTTTATTTTGATACAAAAACATTTTGAAATCCAGGCAGTCTTTTTTCAAAATATATATTTCCTATGAACTTTTTAAAGTATCTTTGTACACCGAAAGAACAGTTACACACTTGTGATAAAATTTGCTATTTATTTACCGTTTCCCACTCAGTCTTAAATACAGATGTTTACAGTTTAGTTGCCTTGATTTATCTTAAGTCCTATACATAATCATTGCACAATTTTAATAGTTTCCAAATTTGGGGGTTGTTTTGTCCTTAATTCCTTTTTTAATTGAAAAAATGTTTGTGATGATGCATCTATTGGTGGCTTAAAGAATAATAATTTTTAAAAAACAACCGTGTACCTTGTGCTCAACTTACAAAAGAAAAGTTAACAATTCTTTTGAAGCTTCCTCTGCTCTCTTCCCAAATCACATCAATGTTCTTTGCCCGCGGTAGTAATTACTAACCTGAACATATGTTTACTGGGAGCCAGTGCTGTGGCAGCGCAGCTCTCTACTATGGCCTAGGAAAGCCACAGAAGACGGCCAAAGTGCATGGGCCCCTGTACCCACATGGGAGACCCAAAAGAAGCTCCTGGCTCCTGGCTTTGGACCAGCACAGCTCTGGCCATTGCAGCCACTTAAAGAGTGAATCAGCAGGTGGAAGACTTCTCTCTCTGTCTCTCCCCTTCTCTGTCTATAATTCTCTCTCTCAAATAAATAAATTAAATCTTCAAAAAATTTTGTTTTTAGGGCAACATTGTGAGATTCATCCACGTTGAGATGTGTTTGGTAATTTAATCATTTTTACTGCTATGTACTGCTCCACAATTTATTCTGACCCACTCATCTGAGCCTGCACTGTTGTCTCCCTGGGTCCCCATAGCAGGAAACTAGAGTGAGGAGGCAGAGGCAGGTATAGAACCCAGTACTCCGATGTGGGACATAGGCAACTTACCGGCTAGGCCAAACATCTGCCCCCATTGCCATTTGTGCTGTCTTTCCTCTTCCGTGAAATGTTTGTTAATGACAAGAGTGCATTTATTGTCTTTTCTTTATCGATTCCTAGATTGTGTGTATGTATATAATATTTCTGACCTGGCTTTTTACACTCGTGCTTTGAATTTCGATGCACTTAGTTTCTTCTTCTTCTTCTTCTTCTTCTTTTTTTTTTTTTTTTTTTGCATTTGGCACATTTCTTTATTTTTCCAAAGTTGATTCAAATTTGACTTCAAGCCACTATCCCAATGAGCTGGCCAGAAGTGCAATCCCAGGCACACTACTGAGCCTCCCTCCCCCAACCTCCACCTCTTGTCAAGGTCCCAGGGCCTTAAGCAGTGTCAGGGCCTCGGGGAAGCTGCTGTCTCAGCAGCGGCTGTGGCAATACCCATCAGGGCCCGGGGCCTTGTGCACCTTGGGCCTGGTGGCTGTGCTGATCTGGGGCTCCTTCTGGGATGTGGGACTCTTAGGGGAGGAGTACAAGCTCTCAACTCAAGATCCACCCTCCCTGAGGGTCCCAGGCCTTGTCACCTCCAGACACTGCCTAGCATTGGGGGGTGGGACCTCTCCCCACTCCTGCCAGCTCTCATTACACTCTGTCCCTTCCCCTTCTAGGGTGAAAATCTCTCCCTCTTCCTTCTTGTTGCTGTCAAAGGTCCATCCTCTTTTCCTTCCCCCTCCAGGACACCGCTCAGGATCTCTATAAAGAGTCAAGGTTATCACAAAGAACAGGACAATCCACTGGCTTCCAGTTGCTTCTATGTTCTGATCCCCAAAAATACCCAAGGCAAGGAAATACCAGGAACTGACTTTGCTTGAAAAAGCCAGAGGAGGGGCGAAAATTCAGCCTGGTGGTGGAGATGCCCACAGCTGGGTTCCACTCCCAGCTCCAGCTCCTGACTCCACTTTCTGCTAATGCAGACCCTGCGAGGCACCGGTGACGTCTCAAGTTCAGTCCTTGGGAGACCTGGATCTTGGTGCTTCCATCTTCAATCAGCCCCAACCTGGCCCCAGCTGTGGCAGGAATCTGGGGAGTGAACCAGTGAATGGAAGATCTCTCTCTCTCTCTGCCTTTCAAATAAATAAATGAAAGGAAAGAACTGGTGATTTTACCTGGCTTGAGCATCTCTCAAGTACTCCTTCCCACTCAAGGACTTGGGCCACCTTCCACTGCCTGCCCAGGTACAATGGCAGGAAGCATAGGTTTGTAGGTTCAAGGTCAGGCGGTCTCCGTGGTTCAGGCATCTGGTGGGGGTGGCAGATGCCGCCATGGCAGCGTGCATGAAGGTGAAGGGTCACTGGGAGCCAGGAAGTGGGGGGGAGGGCTGGAGAGGGGGGAGTAAAGGGGAAGGGAGAGTGAGGGAGAGGAGGGGAGATAAGGAGGAGAGGGAGGGGCCTAACCCCACTCAGGCTTCTACAAGCAACCCCTTGTGAGAAGCACCTTAGTTTCTTCATTTTAATGTAATCAAATTTATGGAGATCTTTCATGTTTTAAAGGCCTGTTTTAGAGAAGCTTTAGGTTCACAATGAAATTGAGAAGAAAGTACAGAGATTTCCCATGTACTATGCCCCCCACACACACAGCTTCCACTGTTATCAGTATTCCTCACCAGAGTGAGGCATTTGTTACAGTGAGGAACCAACACTGACACATCACTGTCACTCAAAGAGCATGGTTTACAGCAGGGTTCACTCTTGGTGTTTATGTATTCCATGGGTGTGGCCAATGTGTAATAACATGAATATGCACTTATAGCATCAGACACAGTATTTTCACAGCAGCTGGGAAAAAAAGAAATTTCTGTGTTCCTCCTGTTCCTTCCTTTCCCGTCCCAGACACTGACAACTGCTGATCTTGTGCTGCCTCATGGTTTTACCTAATTTCTTCCCCTTTGAATTGCATTTTTGTTGTTTTTTAAAAACATCTTCTATCTCCAGGTTATGAAAGTCTTCTGCTATGGCTTCTTTTAAAACTTTTAAATGTTTGTCTTTCTCATGTAAATTCCTAATTTATCTTCATTGAGTTTTAGTATAGTAGGAGGTAAGAATGCATTTTCAAGGTGTGACTACAAGGAAAGCCAAATATTGCAGTATCACTGAACTACAATACTGCTTCTTTCATAGTCCAGGTATCATCGCCTATGTGGGTTTTGGTCTGGGTTCTTTATTCTAGTCCATATATCCATTTGTGCTTATTCATGTGATACAGTCTTGATTATTTTATCTTTCTAAAACTCCAGGCATGGAGAAAACGAATTCCTCCACCTACCCTATCATTCTTTTACAGAAGCATTTTTGTTTTTGTTCTCATTGACTTTCTCTCTCTGCTCTCCACATTTTCTTTAATTTTTGCATAGTAATATATTCACATGGTTCACAATGATAGATGCAAGAGAGCACCCTGTGATGATTCATCCTCCAGCTTCTGTCTCTCCGTCGAGTACCCTTCTACATATACAGCTGCAACTAATTTCTTCAGTATCCCTCCAGGGACACCCAGAGTGTTTTAGCCACATCAACCATGAGTCATGAGTATGTATGTAGTCTCTTCTTCCACTTTTGTCATGGCTATACATATTGTTGCAGAATGTTTTATATTTTGCTTTATCTGTAATAAAACCTTATGTATCTTCTTTATTAGTACATAAAATGTTTCCTTTTCTATGGCTTAAAATATTCCATTTTAAGAATATACCATAATTTATTTTCTCAATCACCTAGTGCTATCATTTGGAAATGTGTTTTCCCTACCAAAACTCATGTTGAAATCTGATTCCCAATGTAACAGTGCTAAGACATAGTGGGATCTTTAAGAGGTGGTTAGGACTTTAAGAGGATTTGATTATTTCTTGCAAGGCTGGATCAATTCTCATGAAAGCAGGCTGTGTAGAGCAGGTCAACTCCTTTGTCTCCTGCCTCTAGCCCATATGCACATGCTTGGCTTACATATTTTGGCCCTGAGTTGATATAGTACATGGCCCTTATAGGAAGTCAAGCAGATATAGCACAACACTCTTGGATTTCCAGAACCAGAGGTCAAAATAAACCTATTTTCTTCACCAATTAAAGTAGTCTCAACTATTCTGTTATTGCAACAGAAAACAGAATGAAAAAAAATATGTACTGGAGGAACTTATCTGCATTTTCCCTTATTTTGCAGTAAGATAATGCTAAAATTATTAACTTTTAAGGAATATTTCACATACATGAAAATATTTCTGTAGAAGATAAATCCTCAGAAATAAAATTCCATGTGCATTTAAATAAATAAAACTTATAAAATACTTCTTAGGGATATTACCATGAACTTACAAGCATTTGTTTAATGGTTAAGATGCTGTTTGGGACACCTGTGTCCCATACCAAAGAGTCTGTCTTTGAGTCCCAACTCTACTCAAGCTTCCATCTTCCTGATAATATGCACCTGGAAGGCAGCAAGTGATGGCTAAAGTGGTTAGGTGCCTGCCTCCCACATGAAAGATCCAGGTGGAGTTCCAATCTTTGGTTTTACCCCGGCCCAGCCTTGGGTAGTGCAGGTATTCAGAGAGGGAACCAGCAGATGGGAGATATTTCTGTTTCTCTCTGCCTCGCCCTCTCCTTTTTCTGCTCTCTTTCTTTCAAATAATAATCTAAAACCCCCAATCTCCCTTTAGAAATTTTATTTCTGGGCGAACATAGCCGAAGTCGGCGAGGACAGCGGCGCCCGCGCCCTGCAGCCCCGTGCTGTGCCTCGCGGCCGCCGCCACCGCCGTCGCCAGGCGCGATCGCGGGCCCGGGGCCCGGCGCGGGCGGGGGCGCGGGCGCGGCGCCGGCGCTGGTGGCCCTGGAGGCCGCCTCGGTGCGGCAGAGCCTGGGGCCTGCGTGGCTCCAGGGCCGTGAGTTCGAGTTCCTCATGCGGCAGCCGAGCGTCACCATCGGCCGCAGCTCCTCGCAGGGCTCCGTGGACCAGAGCAGGCGCCTGCCCAGCTTCATCTCGCGGTGCCACCTGCAGCTCAGCTTCCAGGAGCCGCACTTCTACCTGCACTGCCTCGGCAAGGACCGCGTCTTCGTGGACGGCGCTTTCCAGCGGCGCGGCGCGCCCGCCCTGCAGCTGCCCAAGCAGTGCACCTTCCGGTTCCCCAGCACGGCCATAGATCCAGTTCATGTCTCTGTACCACAAAGAGGAGGCTCCGGAGTCCCCGCTCCGGCCTCAGTACCCCCAGATCTCCCCGCTCAAAATCCACATCCCGGAGCCGAATCTCCGGGGCATGGTCAGCCCCGACCCTTCCCTGACCGGCACGATCAGCGTCCCTAACTGCTGCCCGGCCAGTCCACATGGAGCTGGGTCCTCCGACTACCGCTTCGTCCAGAACGTGCCCTCGGACTGCAGCTGGCCGCCGAGTTTGCCGCAAAGGCCGCCTCGGAGCAGCAGGCAGACGCTTCCGGAGGCGACAGCCCTAAGGACGAGTCGAAGCCGCGGTACTCATGCGCGCAGCTGATCATGCAGGCCATCTCCTCGGCCCAGGACAGACAGCTCACACTCAGCGGCATCTGTGCACACATCACCAAGCATTACCCCCACCACCCTACCGCCGACAAGGGCTGGCAGAACTCCATCCTCCACAACATCTCTCTGAACCCCTACTTCATCAAAGTCCCCCGCTCCCAGGAGGAGCCGGGGAAGAGGTCTTTCTGGCAGATCGACCCGGCCTCCAAGGCCAAGCTGGTGGAGCAGGAGTTCCGGAAGCGTCGGCAGCAGGGCGTGTCCTGCTTCCGCACCTGCTTTGGGCCCCTGTCCTCCAGGAGTGCTCCTGCTTCACCCCCCCACCCCGGGCTCATGTCCCCTCATTCCAGTGGCCTGCGGTCACCAGAGTGTCTGTTCCGGGAGGGCTCCTCCGTCTCACATGAACCTGACCTTGGGTCAAAGTCAGCCTCCCTTCCTGAGTACTGATATTCCCAGAGTGCGCCAGGCTCCCCCGTGAGCGCCCAGCCAGTGGTCATGGCTGTGCCCCCTCGGCTGTCCAGCCTCATGGCCAAGCCGGTGGCCTACATGCCGGCCTCCCTTGTGACCTCGCAGCAGCCCTCGGACCACGCGATCCACTTGCTGCAGCAGGCCCCCACCGTCACCATGGTCCCAGTGTCACCACCGCTGCCAGCTCCACCAACGGATACATCCTCGCCAGCCAGGTCTCGGCCAGAGGCCCCCACGATGCAGTGGGCTCGGCCGTGCTGGACCTGGGCACTGAAGCCAGAGGATTGGAAGAGAAACCCACCATTGCATTTGCCACAATCCCTGCGGCCAGCCGGGTCATTCAGACCATGGCCAGCCAGATGGCCCACGCAGTCCCTGAACACACGGTCACCATCCTGCAGCTGGCTGCCCCCGTGACCATCGGGCCCTCTCTGCCCTCCTTCGTGACTTCCTTTCACGGAAGACGTTTGGACACCTTAGGTGGTTTCACTTCTGTTTCGGGAAGGGAGGCAGGAGCTGTGTTCTGGGTCTGTCCTTAGACTGAGCTGTGTCCCACAGGCCCATGTGTGGGAGGGAGATTTTTTTTTTTCTTACCTGAATGATGATTCCACTGTAAAAATAATTTCAGGGGAAGGGGCGGGTGTTCAGGGTGTGTGTACGAGAGTGTGGGAGTGTGTGTGAATGTGTTTTTTTTTTTTTTTTACAGTGACTGAGTATTTTTCACAATATGTCTAATAATCAGAGCTTTAAAAAGCAGTGGTGTCCTATCAGGTGGGCACCTCAGTTCCAGAACTCAGGCCATGCAGGTCCTGTCCAGGCACAGTGCCCGTCCCACACCCATGGCCGCCCACACTGGCACTCGGGGACAGAAAGCCGACAGGCCCACGCCGGTGCCGTCTCTCTTAAGTAGGGTACAGTGTTTTTTGTTTTTTGTTGTTTTTTTTTTTAATAAGGAGCCATACTTTAAAAAAAAATTCAAGATCTGAATGTGATTTCTAATTGTATCAGACGTTAATGTTTTAAAGCTATAACAAAGTTTAAAATTTCTACCTTTTAAATTTATTTTAAGTGTTTTTATCTATTAAATTGTTGGATGTGGATGAGGAAGTTTTGTTTATCCTCTTAGCATTTGTTTCTATAACCAGAAATAAAATTATCTATGAAAGAAAAAAAAGAAATTATATTTCTGAAAAGCCTGTGCCAAGTGCCAACAACTGTGGCAAAAAAATATTCTACGTGAAGGATCTCTGTAAGTGAGATCCCAACAGAAAGAAATAGCCATCAAACGAGGTACTTCTCACTGAAGGGAGGAGAGAACTTTCAGTTTACTAATGGTCTTGTCTAAATACTGATGGAATCTGTGGATTCAAAAGGCTTCCATTGCCTAGGCAGCTCATGTCAAGAGCCTCACATGGTCACTGACATCATATATCATAAAAGTGTTTACTGTTAAATTAGCAACAGGAGTCACTGTGCACTAACTCCTCATGCAGGACCTCTGTGTAAATTGAGTTGTATTATGAGAATTAAATGTGGTACTTGTTCTCAGTTTTTGTGTGTGTGTGTGTAAATTGTTGAAATCTTTACTTATTATAGTTAGTCTTCTGTGTACAAAGTTAATTGAAAATAAATCTTGGCCAGCGCCATGGCTCACTAGGCTAATCCGCCTGTGGCGCTGGCACCCGGGTTTCTAGTTCCGGTCAGGGTGCCGCATTCTGTCCAAGTTGCTCCTTTCCAGTCCAGCTCTCTGCTGTGGCCCGGGAGGGCAGTGGAGGATGGACCAGGTCCTTGGGCCCTGCACCTCCATGGGAGATCAGGAGGAAGCACCTGGCTCCTGGCTTCAGATCAGCGCAGTGGGCTGGCCACAACGCACCAGCCATAGCGGCCATATGTGGGGGGTGAACCAACAGAAAAAGGAAGATCTTTCTCTCTGTCTCTCTCACTGTCTAACTCTGCCTGTCAAAAAAAAAAAAAAAAGAAAAGACAAAAAGAAAGAAAATGAATCTTCATGGAGAATGAGATGAGACTGGAAAGGGGAGAGGAAGGAGAAGGAGGGGTGGAGTGTGGGTGGGAGGGCAGGTATGCTGGGAAGAATAGCTACATTCCTAAAGTTGTACATATGAAACTTGTATTTCTTGAAAATAAATAAATTAATTAAAAATTATATTTCTGGGGCCGGCACAGTTGCGCACTAGGTTAATCCCCCGCCTGCAGCACCAGCATCCCATATGGGCACTGGTTCTAGTCCCAGTTGCTCCTCTTCCAGTCCAGCTCTCTGCTGTGGCCCAGGAAGGCAGTGGAGGATGGTCCAAGTGCTTGGGCCCTGCACCCACGTGGGAGACCAGGAGAAGCACCTGGCTCCTGGCTTCATATTGGCGCACCGCCGGCTGTTGCGGCCACTTAGGGAGTGAACCAATGGAGTGAAGGCCTTTCTCTCTGTCTCTCTCTCTCATTGTCTGTAACTCTGCCTGTCAAGTAAATAAATAAAACCTTTAAAAAATAATATTTCTAGGGGCCATTGCCATGGCACACTTGGATAATCCTCCACCTGTGGCACCGGCATCCCATGTGGGCTGCGGGTTCTAGTCCTGGCTGCTCCTCTTCCAGTCCAGCTCTCTGCTGTGGCCTGGAAAGGCAGTGGAGGATGGCCCATGTGATTGGGCACCTGCACCCACGTGGGAGACCAGGAAGAAGCACCTAGTTCCTGGCTTCAGATAGCTGCAGTTCGATCCATAGCGGCCATTTGAAGGGTGAACCAACAGAAGGAAGACCTTTCTCTATGTCTCTCTCTCTCACTATCTAACTCTACCTGTTAAATAAGTAAAAAAAAAATTATATTTCTAAAGGCAATGTGAGAAAATATCTATTTTTCCACAGATTTGTCAACAAGTTGTGCTATCAAACAGAGCTTTTTTGCACAGCTATTATTAAGAACAATATAGTAATTAATCTACCTAATATTTTTCTTGCTATTAGTAAATATTTACATAAGAGCTTTGTAATTCCTTTTCTGTAATTTGCATACTAATATTTTACCACTCTCTATTGGATCTTTTCATTTTTTATAATCTGTTATAGAAGTGTTTTATACATTAATGAAATTATTCTTATTTCTATGATAGTTGTTGAGAATATTTTCCTTGGGTAGGAATATGGGTTTGGGGTTCAGTGCTGTGTCACAGTCAGCCAAGCCTCCACCTGCAGCACTAGTGTCCCATTTGGTGCTGGTTTGTGTTCTGGCTACTCCTCTTCCTATCCAGCTCTCTGCTGTGGCTTGGGAAAGAAGTTGAAGATGGCACAAGTGCTTGGGTCCCTGCATCTGCGTGGGAGGCCTGGAAGAAGCTCTAGCTCCTGGTTTTGGATCAGCCCAGCTCTGGCCATTGCAGCCATTTGGGGAGTGAACCAGCAGGTGGAAGACCTTTTCTCTATCTCCCTCTCTCTGTCTGTAATTCTATTTCTCAAATAAACAAATGCAATATTTAAAAAAAATTGGTTTCTGATCCTTTTTGCTCCAATTATTCTCTGCCATGCAAGAAGTTTTAATTTTTGTTTTTTTTTTTCCTTCCCCCAGTGTGTATTCATTGTGCTTCATTCAGAGATCTATTGGCTTTTAATTTATAAATGTATTTCTGCATGCTCTATTCTACTCCATTGATCTATGTATCAATTACACACATGTTTTCTGCTGTTTTGGTTAATATTGTTTTATAGCATATAGTTTTTAAAGATTTATTTATTTATTTGAAAGGTGTCGTTACAGAGAGGCAGAGGTAGAGACACAGAGAGTGAGGTCTTCCATCTAATGGTTCACTCCCCAGATGTCCACAACAGCCCAAGTTGCGCCAATCCAAAGCCAGGAGCCAGGAGCTTCCTTCAGGTCTCCCATGTGGGTTCAGGGACCCAAGGACTTGGGCCATCTTCTACTGCCTTCCCAGGCCATAGCAGAGAGTTGAATCAGAAGTGGAGCAGCCAGGACTCAAACCTATCCCATATTGGAGCGTCTGGGTTTGATTCCTGGCTCCACTCTGAGTAAAACGTCCTGCTTGCACTCATCTTAGGAAGCAGCAGGTGGTAGTTCACATACTTGAGCTCCTGCTACCCATGTGGGATACCCAACTGAAGTTTGGCTCCTGGCTTTGGCGTGGCCTAGCATCAGCTACTGCAGGCATTTGGAGTACTGAACCAACAGACAGGACAGGAGATTCATATTCGCTCTCGCTCTCTCTCTCTCTCTACACACACACACACACATACACATATCTTCCTTTCTCCCTCTTTCAAATAAAAAAATGAAAATAAATAAAATTTTAAAATTTTATTTAAATGTTAAGTAGTACACTGACACACCTAAATGTATTTTTAGCTTTAATTATGATGGTGAATTTCTGGAAGTTCTCCCATTTTAAGGTTTTTAAAGACTATAGTTTTTAAAGGCTCTTGCATATTTGCTTTATTCAAGGTGCTTCCTTTAATATTTAGTAAGTTTTTGGGGGCCTGCATTGTGGTACAGTGTGTTAATCATCAGCCTATGATTCTGGCTTCCCATATGGGTGCTGGTTTGAGTCCTGACTGCTCCACTTTTGATGTACCTCCCTGCTAATGTCCTGGGAAAAACAACAGAACATGGCCCACGTACTTGGGCCCCTACCTTCATGTGGGAGATGTGGATGAAACTCTTGGCCCTTGGTTCGTGGTTCCTGGCTTCAGCCTGGCCCAGCCCTGGCTATTGCAGCCATATGGGAGGTGACCCAACAAATGGAGGACCCATCTTTGTCTCTCCCCCTCTCTCTGTAACTCTGCCTTTCAAAGTAAACTGAACTTTTTAATTAATATAAAATAAAAAAGAAGTCTTTTTTCTGAATATTGTGCATTAGCCCTCTATGTCCATTACCAATCTTCACTTTCTTATTTTCCTGAATTGCAGAAGCTGAAAACACACAATCCAAAAAACCTCAGTTTTCACGTCATCACTCTTGCTACTAGGTTTCTGACTGCAAGTTAGTTTTCTCCAGAATAAACCAAGGGACCACTGAAAAGAACTTGTGTAAGCAGGGAATGGAGTCTCCAGCAGAGAATCAAGTTGGTTTGGTTGCACCGGGTAGGCTCCAAGTTTCAGTGTAAAAGTCCATCACATGGCCATTTGTAGACAGGACTAACTTCCCGCACATAATGTAGGCTCTGGCTGTCTCTTTCTCCTACCATCTGTAGTCACATCCTAGACTCTGGACCAGCACACAGTTGTTACACTAATGGTACTGGTGTGGCTTTCCTGCAAGCAGGTGACCCCAACACTATGCTTCTCACACATAAAGAACCTTAGCATCACACAGATCCATCAGGATTAACTAGAATTCAGCTCTTAACTTTGCAGTCTGTCTTTTTCAAGAGGCTGACACTTCCTAATAAATAATTGATCAGACATCCTCTAGCTTGGAGAAGTTGTAGAAAATATCTAAAACAATATCCTAAGGGCACCTGATGGATTTTCATAACATTTCACATTTAATTAAGAAGAGCAAGATCGATGTAAATGCATTTGTCAGGCCCAGGCTGGTCCACAGCTAAGAAGAAAGCAGTTTCATGGAATGTTGAGGGCAGAAGCAAAATCAAACAAAGTTGGAAGACAAATGGGCAGCAGAACACAGTAGCAATAAGCATGCACCATTTTATCCCAAAAATTTGAAAATGAAGGGAAGACAAAAATAGGATTGCCACTTAAGAACAAAGTGATACGGGGAGCTTTCAGAAATGGAAATTACTGGGATATTTCCATTCTGATGGGAAGTAAGGAGTAAAAGAAAAGACACTGGAGTTACAGAAGAAAGTACAGAGAGATGATAGACACGTCTTAGACAGCAGGATTAGCCTCAGGTGTGTGGCAATTTTTCCATGTTGGGGAGGAGGCAAGTCTGGGTTGGGGTGCTTGAGTATGAACCTCTTGTCACAGAGAATTGACTCAGTTCTTATGTTGTTTCTTCTACTTTCTCTATGACATAGTAGGTAAGATCTTCAGTTGAGACAGGAAGAAAAAGTGTGGTCAGCTATTTGAAGAGTTAGGAAAAGACTCAAACTAGTTTCTATGGAAATGGATAGAAAAGATGGGTAGGGAAATTTAAAAGTCAAGCTTCCTAGAAACCACACTGAATGACACAGGAAGCACTTGGGAAGTTTGTGTCTGCAATGGCACATTAAATATGAATATGTTCTTTTGAGGGGCCAGCATCGCAAAGTAACTGGTAAGGCCACCATCTTCAGTGCCAGTATCTCATTTGGGTGCAGGTTCAAGTAGGGGCTGCTCCACTTCTGATCCAGCACCCTGCTAATGCCTCTGGGAAAGCAAAATAAAATGGCCCACGTCCTTGGACGTGTGCACCCACATGGGAGAAACAGAAGGAGTTCCAGGCACCTGTCTTCAGTTTGGCCCTGTCCTGGACATTGTAACCATCAGGAGAGTGAACAAGAGGATGGAAGATTTCCTTGTGTCTCTCTTTCTGTAACTCTGACTTTCAAATAAAATAAATAAATCTTTAATAAAATTTCTTTTGAAAGTCTTCCCAGCCTTAATGTAATGACCCCAAATCTGACAGATTTGCTTCTCCTTATCTACCTCACATGAAGTCCCATTTTCCTGTTTGTACAGTTTTGTCACTGGCCTCCTAATTTGTTCTCAAGATTTAGAGCATCTCTTTGCTCAATTCTAATTGCTGAGAAACTCAACTAGTGACTCATCTGGTATTTCAGTTTTTAATTTTTTTTTGCTGTATAACAGAACAGACCACTCCCAAACTTAGTGCCTTATAATCACAACCATTCATTTATCTTACAATTCCCTGTGTTGGCAATATGGACTTGGCTTTCTGGGGGTGGTTCTTCTGTGGATCTTGGCCAGGCTCACTCATGTGCTGTAGGCAACTTCCTGGTTTGCTTGATGACTTCACGACTGATAGCCTGTTGATGTTTTTCAGCTTGAGCAAAGAGGGTGATGGGAATATCTCTCACCACTCAGCAGGCTTGCCCAGGAATCTTTACATGGTGGTAACTGCAGGATTTTCAAGGACGGAGAGAAGAAGACAAAAACCCAAAAATATGTCATTTTCAAGCACTTAGTTACAACACATTAAACATAGAAAACAAGTCAAACAGCGAAATCTTAAATGAATGGATGGAAAAGAGATTATACCTCTGGATAGAATGAGTCGAAAAGTGTACATTACATAAAGGCATGAGTATAGGAATGAGAATTTGGATGAGAAGAATTTGTGGTCACTTCTTATTATCAACTACAGTGCCCTTCCTACCAAGATTCGGATATACCTTGATCTTCCACAACAGCTCCATTTCAAGAGCTCCATATTCACTGGCATATCTCCAAGTTACTGCTCTCTGCTCACCCTAGTATACACACACTGCTCTACTCATACCTGTGTTGACCACCTGATAGTTATTCTTCCATATTAGGTTAAATGTCCTCCAATGCATTCTAATGGGTTCTTGTATCCACTGAAACATAAAATGCACAGTGAATGGTTTTATTGTTACCTGACCGATATATCACAGTGCTTTTAGCAATGGCAGATGGGCAAATACCCCTCTCTTTCCTGTTCTTTATATACTACCTTTGCAGCCTTCTTTCCTTTATTTGTTTGGCCACTCTTTGTCAATACATATTGTCACACTTTTCTGCTTACTTTCTAGTCTAGAATGTCTTCCTTTGTGGGTATTATCCAGGCTTAAAAAGCCAGTTAGGTCTCACCAACTCATCCTAAATATGATATGAGTCAGGTATTTTGTACAGCAGTTAAGATTCCTCTTGTGATGCCTGCATCCCATATCAGAGTGACTGGATTTTAGTTCTGGCTCAACTTTAAATCCCATGTTCCTGCTAATGTGCATACTGAGAGGCAGCAGGTAATGGCTCAAGTAGTTGCGACCCTGCCACCCATGTGCGAGACCTGGACTGTTTCTAACTCCTGGCTTTGGCCTCACCCAGATCACTCTTGCTCTCTCTTTCTCTCTCCCTCTCCCTTTCAAACAAATAAAAAAGGAAGTAAATAAATAACTATAATTTTATGAGTGTACAGGATATCACATTTTCCTAATAGTGGAATAAACTCCATCACTCTTTGCTTACATTTTCAATGTGATTAAACTAGCAGCAGAACAGAAATTTTGCTGAGGTCTATTACAATTTCAGTGGGCATGTTGTTTTTAGTATAATCAAAACTGACCTATTACATATCCATATCTTTTTGATCTAAGGACTGTGTGTGTGCACACACATGTGCAAGTGTATATGGGGATGGGAGGAGGCATAACAAGTGAACCTAAGGAGCAAAAGAAAAAAACACGAAAGGGAACACAAAGGAGAAAGTGTTTGGAGACAGATGCCTCATAGCAGAGGCCTGTAAATTTGTATGTATGTAAAGTTGTCCATTATACACTTATAATTTATCAGTCACTCAACGTGTGTTTATTGGGTGCCTGCTTTGAGACTCACATCATGCTCAGGGTCATGAAGCTCACCCCAGGGTGAGGACTGCACTGGATGTAATTCTATCAGTGGCCTGGTTCAGTCTTTCTGGAGTAAGATTCTGGCACAAGAGAAGGTGGAGAAGAGGAGCCAGGAGGCCTCCACATGCAAGCTCGGCTGATTGAAACCATCCCTCCCCTGTGAAACACTTGCTGTGACTTCAGGGTCAGGAGATGAAGCACCACTCCTCTCCTCGCTCTCCATGTGGAGTTGTTTTAGAGGTGATACAGCTCTTGCAGGCAGAACTGAAGCCTCCTCCCTACCCCTCTCTAGCACCAGGCCATCTGGCTAGCTCGAAGAGAAAAACCAGGAAAAAGAATTTGGTTGGCATCTACTAGAAATTAGTTCCACTTTAAAAGCAAGGAGGCAGGGGGCTGGTGCTGTGGCATAGTGGGTAAAGCCACCACCTGCAGTGCTGGCATCCCATATGAGTACTGGTTCTTTTCCTGGCTGCTCCTCTTCTAATCCAGCTCTCTACTGTGGCCTGGGAATGCAGTAGAAGATGGCCCAAGTGCTTGGGCCCCTGCACCCATGAGGGAGACCCAACAGAAGCTCCTGGATCCTGGCTTTGGATCAGTACAGCTTCCCCAACTGTGGTCAATTGGAGAGTGAACCAGTGGATGGAAGACTTTCTCTCTCTCTCTCTCTCTTTCTCTGCCTCTCTTTATCTCTTTATGTGTAACTCTTTCAAATAAATAAATAAAATCTTTAAAAATAAATAAGAAGATGATAATGTTAGGTGAGAATCAGGAGCTGTTGGAAATTACTTTCAGAGCCTTGCGACTCTCAGCTTCAGAAAAAGATTGCATGGCTTCCTCCCATCAGGAAGACAAGTCAGGAAGAAAGTCTATTTCTCTTCTTGTCAGTGCCGAAATGGCATGATGGAAGCAAGGAATGGACAAATGATTTCACTCTCAAACTCATCTAAGTGTTTTTTATCCTTATCATTAAAATTAATAACTGACATTCAGTACCTACAAGGCAGCAAATATTGCTTTAGGCAACCTATACATGTTATCTTATTGAATGCTCAACATGAGCCATTTTGATGGATAGCATTAGTCCCACTTTGCAAATTAAAAAACTGAGTTCACCAAGTTATGTTCATCCCCCAAGATCACGGACTGAATTTTTTCTTTAAAATTTTTTAAAGGTTTATTTTATTTATATGAGAGTTACAGAGAGAGTAGAAACAGAGAGAGAGGTCTTCCATGCACTGGTTCATTCCCCAAATGGCTGCCATAGCCAGAGCTGAGCTGACCTGAAGCCAGGTAAGCCAGGAGCTTTTTCCAGGTCTCCCATAAGGGTGCAGGGTCCCAGGGACTCGGGCCTTCTTCTGCTGCTTTCTGTCTCTACCTCTCTCTATAACTCTGTCTTTCCAATAAATAAAAACAAATCTTTTAAAACAAAAAAGCATATGTTGTCCTGAAAGGTAGTTCTATGGGCTAAAATCTACACCAAATCCTCCGAAGTTCTTTCAAAAAAAAAAAAAAAGTGTTGTGGGAAATCATGGAAAGATGTAAATCAGAGAAATCGGAGCAGTAGCTTGTGTGTTTAGTTTTAGGTTCTTTTTTTTTTTTTTGACAGGCAGAGTGGATAGTGAGAGAGAGAGAGACAGAGAGAAAGGTCTTCCTTTTGCCGTTGGTTCACCCTCCAATGGCCACCACGGCTGGCGCACTGCGGCCTGCACACCGCACTGATCCGAAGCCAGGAGCCAGGTGCTTCTCCTGGTCTCCCATGGGGTGCAGGGCCCAAGCACTTGGGCCATCCTCCACTGCACTCCCGGGCCACAGCAGAGAGCTGGCCTGGAAGAGGGGCAACCGGGACAAAATCCGGTGCCCCGACCGGGACTAGAACCCGGTGTGCCGGCGCCGCTAGGTGGAGGATTAGCCTACTGAGCCACGGCACTGGCCAGTTTTAGGTTCTTAAAAATATGATGTTAGCTTCTGAGTGAAGATGCAGGTAAGGGAGGAGTGGAAGCATGGATGTCAGCTAAGAAGCTCTACACAGCCCAGCTTGGGGCGGGGGGGGGGAGGGTATCTGTGCCTAACCCAATGTGTTTGTGTATGAGGGAGTACTAGGAAAACAGTGTGACCTTTAAACTCCCTGTTTGACCTTTAGCAAATGGTTTTATCCCCCTAATCTTCTATGTTCTCACCTATAAAATGGAGAAAATAAGTTACTATGTGGGGTTGTCCTGAGGATTAGTTTAGTATGTAAAAAGGCTTGGAATAATACACAGCAAAATTATGTAAAAAAAAATAGTTGTGGAGAAACTGTTTTCTATTTATTTTTGTATTCCTTTCAGGGCCTAACACAACATCTGTCTTCTGGTAGCTGGTCAATAAAGATATGTTGAATTGAAATGTGTTACTGATGGCCAGCGCGTGGCTCAATAGGCTAATCCTCCGCCTAGCGGCGCCGGCACAGCGGGTTCTAGTCCCGGTCGGGGCGCCAGATTCTGTCCCGGTTGCCCCTCTTCCAGGCCAGCTCTCTGCTGTGGCCCGGGAGTGCAGTGGAGGATGGCCCAAGTGCTTGGGCCCTGCACCCACATGGGAAACCAGGAGAAGCACCTGGCTCCTGCCTTCGGATCAGCGCGGTGTGCCGTCTGCAGCGTGCCAGCCGTGGAAGCCATTGGAAGGTGAACCAACGGCAAAGGAAGACCTTTCTCTCTGTATCTCTCTCTCACTGTCCACTCTGCCTATCAAAAAAAAAAAAATGTGTTACTGATGTACCACCAGTAGCTTACGTAGACTGAGTTAGTGTTTTCATTAGCAGGGAGTATTCTGTTGATGATATTTTAGAGCAATGCATTTCTCAAAGTCTTCTGTTGCTCTCCACCCCCACTCTAATTCTGACTTTTGTAATCTCTTGCTCAAACTATTGCAATAACACATAACTCATCTTCACAGCTCCAGGCCTCCTCCTCCCCAGTCTAGCCTACATACTGCGACAAATCTTATTTTCTGAAACACAGGTCAGATTGTGTAGATCCCCTTTTCAAAAACCTTGAGTGGTTTCCTAAGGCCATAGAATTCAGTCCCAGTTCCACAGTGTGGTGCTGGGGAGATCTCCACAATCCAGGCCAGCCTTTCCATGCATGCATTCCTAGTCTACTGCCCTCCCCAAACATAGGCCTGCTACCCAGCCTCTGTACCTTTGTTCAGGCTGTTTCCTTTACAAGAAATGTACTCCCCATGTATATCAACTGCTTATAATTCACCTAACGAGACCTTGTGAAAATGCTACCTTCTCCATGAAGTATTCTCTGACCTTGCACTGAGAAAAAGGAAAATGAAATCTCTCTCCCCTCCTTTTGTTGCTAATAAGCATTACTTCCCTCCCTCCCATTGGGCATCTTCGTGTTACCCAAGCTCCGCGTCCTGTCTCATGGTAAATGAGGAAACAGGGCTTGAAACAGGAGCACAAAAAAGAGGTGGATTGGATATGGAATTAGAACTTGATCCCAGGCACTCTGATATCAATGTGAGCATCCCAAGTGGTGGCTTAACCCACTGCGCCACCACACCCACCCACCATTGTATTTTTGTAAAGAATACATTAGAAAATCTATTTAAAGTTTCTAGTATGGTAGGTGGCTAAAATGTAATGATGCTGCTGTTACTATAACATGTAGAACCAGCATGAGACT
This sequence comes from Oryctolagus cuniculus, assembly GCF_051225735.1. NCBI lineage: Eukaryota > Metazoa > Chordata > Mammalia > Lagomorpha > Leporidae > Oryctolagus > Oryctolagus cuniculus. Next base: position 16,034,810 of record NC_142873.1, on the reverse strand, counting down.
TGTAGTTATACAGACCCAGGGTCAAACATTAGCTTAAACATGTTATGAATTATATACCTCTTTGGTCAACCCACTTAACCTGTCAGCTTTTTCACAGCAGATAATAACACATACGAATCTAAGGAATTTTATGACAATTAGGAAGAGCTTAAAAATAATGTATGGAAGCAAATCCTTGATTAATACTCAACATGAGTGAGAAATTACCCTAAATATCTTATATGTATCAATCCATTTCATTCATAAAGGAACTCTATGAGGCAGGTATTGCTACTATCCTCTATAGATTAGGGACTTCACACAAAGGGGTTAAATGCCTTGTTCAGGATCAGACAGTTAACAAACTGTGGATCTGGTGTCTAATCCTAACCATTCTGGATTCATAGTCTAATGTTTTATAACAAATAGACAATGAAATTGAGTACCTGGCAACTGACAGGTTCCATATGAATGCTATAAGAAATACTAAGTGACCTCTTCTCATTCTGCCAAAATAGGGACTGTGCTTTACTCAACTCTATAATTTGACACCTTGTATATAGTCAGTGTCAGTTCGTACTGTTTTACAAAAGCCACTTATGCACCTCTCACCTCCATGTTCAGTAATGTCACATTGATAGCTTGAAATTAATGATGTGGAAGTATTGTATCACAGGAATAAGCCAGTGCCACAATGAATCCTGCGCTTTATAAACTGAGTCATTTAATTCCCTTTGGGGCTTAAGTTAGCTTGATTTGGGTTAACATCATTTACAATGCAAAGAGGTTAGCCCACTCAATCTGTTATTTGGGATGCTCTTAGGAAGGGTGAGAAGGAGAAATGTCATCCAGCAATATTCCCCCAAATTAATTCACTAGGAAGAATTTCAAAGATTATGACAGCATATGACCTTCTCATAGAGGAATATAGCATTTGCTCTAAAAGTCCTACTTCATGAGATTATTTATTTAAAAATTCAGAAGGATTCTAAATGGGGGTTCTCCAATCTGTTGGTAATAGCAAGAAGACTAAGTCTTAGTTTCTTTATGAAACAGAAGAAAACACAGAGATTTGGGGAGAAAACAATCAACTTTCTGGTGTTCAGTGTTGCTCAGAAAATATAAAATATTCTAATGAGGCCTTAAAAGTTCTTGACCTAGTTCTTATGCTTTGATACTATGAGGAGTCAGAAGAGTCAATAGGCAGTTGAATTGGTCCTGGTGAAAATGAGGACAGGAGACTCCCTCTAAGAGGGCACGAAATGCCTGCCTTCCCCAAAAGTTACATTTACTAAGATCAAAGTGCCATCCCACTCCTTGGGAGCTTTCAGTCTTATGAAAGTAGCAAAGGAGTGGTGATTCCACTATTCTGGTGGTTTTCGTCTCATCATTTGCAAGCTAGAGAGGACAGACCAGATCACAAATCTGCACTCTTGATGGGTTTTGTCCCTGCCTTCTAACATTGTTAGCTACTACTCAGTTTTTTTTTTTTTTTCTTTTCCCCAGTAATTGTTTAAAAGACTCAGACCCTCACAGTTCGGTGGGTTTCTGGCTCTCTTGGAACCCCCTTCTGGCTGCTTTGGGAGGAGGTTTCTGATAAATAAATCTTGCTTTATTCTCTGCCTTGTCCACATGCAAATTCTTCTTTCAGAGACAAAGAACTGAGGTAATCTTTCCCTGCCACTGGTGCACTTGCAGCATTATCCTTGGAGATCATCTATGTTGGCCCTTCTTCTGCCTATGATTAAATTGTGTTTGGAGACTAATTGACATCCAGCAATCATTACAGATGAACAAAAATGAGACTTGAGCTTACAGTCAAGCAGGCCAGAGGATTTCCTGCTCATTATGTGTGAGGGCACTCGGAAAGAGTAACAACTAAAAGTACCTGCCACACCTGAGTGTGTCCTGGCAACTGGTTCAACACAAGTTAACTGGAAGGTCCCTGGAAACTAGAATTCTCAAGAGAATAACACTAGATAGTGCAAAGCATAGGTAGATCTCTTCCTTCAAAGAAGTACAGTATCTGTGGTTTCATTTTCTGCAGTTTTAACTGCCTGTGATCTTAAATATTAAGTGAAAATTTTCAGAAATGAATAATGTGTATTTTTAAATTGTGTGTCATTCTGAGTAACATGAGAAAATTTTGACCCATATTGCAATCTCTCACCTGGAATGTGAATTATTCCTCATCCAGCATATCCACATTGTATACATTAACCTCCCATGAGTCACTCAGTCATCTCAGTTATCAGATTAACTCTCATGACATCTCTGTGTTTGTGTTCAAGTAACCTCCAGTATACATAATAATGGACCCAAAGTACAAGAGTAATAATGCTGCCAATTCAGATGTCCCAAAGAGAAGCCATAAAGCCCCGGGAGCCAGGTCTCCCACATGAATGACAAGGACCCAGTCTCCTGAGCTTTCACCTGCTGTCTTAAAATACTGAACTTTGTGAAACAGACAACATCGAAAGTATCCACACCACAGTAGAACATGAAATAGCTTGAGTCACTAAGAAGGATGAGACATCAGTTTGAAAAAAGCTCCTTTGGGGTCAGTGCTGTGTGTTGCAGGTAAAGCCTCTGCCTGTAGTGCCAGCATCCCTTATGGGCACTGGTTCAAGTCCTGGCTGCTCCACTTCCAATCCAGCCCTCTGCTATGGCCTGAGAAAGCAGTGGAAGATGGCCCAAGTCCTTGGGCCCCTGCACCCATGTGGGAGACCCAGAAGAAGCTCTGGGCTCCTGGCTTCAGATCAGTGTAGCTCCAACTGTTGTGGCCAACTGGGGAATGAACCAGTGGATGGAAGACCTCTCTCTTTCTCGCTGCCTATCCTCCCTCTGTGTAACTCTGACTTTCAAATAAAATAATAAATCGTTAAAAAGAAAAAAAAGAAAAAATCCTCTTTAATAGCAACATGAATGCTACTAAAATTGAAGTAAGAGGGGGCTGGCAGTGTGGCATACCAGATTAAGCCATCACCTGCAACACTGGGATCACATATAGGAGTGCCAGTTCCAGTCCCGGCTACTCAGCTTCCTATACACCTCCCTGCTAATATGCCTGGGAAAGCATAGGAGGATGGCTCAAGTGCTTGGTCCCCTGGCACCACGTGAGAGATCAGGATGTTGTTCCTGGACCCATCTGGATTGGACTAGTCCCAGGGGTTGTGGCCATTTGGGGACTGAGCCAACAAATGGAAGATTCTCTCTCTCTCTCATTCTGTAAAATACATAAATTAATCTATTGAAAACTTGAGGCAAGGACGAACCTCAAATTGATAATGAAGCTTGGGTGGGAGAATGGTGAAATCATTGATGCTTTATAAAATTTTATGGGAACAATGCTCCAGAGAAATCATCAGTTTGAAAAAGAGTAGCTCGTTTTAAGATGAAATGAGACAATGCTGAAAATGAAGCCCACAGTGCCAGACCATCCACATCCATTTTCAAGGAAAACAACATAATACTTTCCTGCTCTAACTGATGTGGACAATGATTAAAAGAACAAATAAGTCAAGACCATAGACATCACAATTGATTCAGCTTGGACTGAAAAATTAAAGTGGAGTGCTTTCTGCTCCACACATACCAAAACTGTTGTGCCCAGATAAGTCACAGACAAGAACACAGCATCCCAATGGAAAATGTCAGCAAGTGGAATCCTGAAGGATTTTTGAAAAGAATTGTTTTGAGAAAGTAGTCAAAGCTTCAGAAGAATAACACCCAAAAACCCCCACCAGGGAGTCCCTCTCCACAGTGACAATGCTCCTGCTCATTCCTCTCATCAAGCAATGGCAATTTGGTGAGAGTTTCACAGGGAAATTGTTATAAACCCATCTTACAATACTGACTCGGTTCCTTTAAACTTATTTTTGCTTCCTAGTCTTAAAAAGTCTTTACGGAACACCCATCACCCATTTTTTCCCAACTAACAATATAAGAAAGGTTGCATTTACATAGTTAAAGTCCCAAAAACTTAATTCTTTAGGGAAGCACTAAATGGCTGATGCCATCACTTACAAAACTGTCTTGACAAATACCACGTGTTCTCCCTGATCTGTGGTAACTAATAGATTACCTAAAAGGTGATCTATAGAGTAGAATTGACACTTTGAAATGTGATGATTTTGAACAGCCCTTATCTTCACTGTTGGGGACTTTTTGTTTTTTCATGCTATTTGTTGAACTCTTTACTTAATGTAAGGTATGAAAACAAAGATATCTCATTAGTATAAAGTTGCTGAAAATATTTTTGTAGAAAATAAGATAAGAATAAGACAGGGAGGAGGAAGAGGGGTGGAAGTGAGGACAGGAGGGAAGGTTGAGTGGGAAGAATCACTACGTTCCTAAATTTGTATATATGCAATTAATGAAATTTGAACAAATTAAATAAAAGATTTCTAGGTTTAAATAAGTGTCTTGAGCTTGATGGATTTTAATGCTAGAAATAAAGTTTACATTTTATTTTAATTTCATATCTATTTTTAAAGTTCTCTAGTATTTGTCTTAATTCATCTAGCATAGTATCCTCAAAATTCAGCCATGTTTAAACATGTGTCAACATTTCTTACATTTTCAGGGTTCAACAATGTTCTATTGTATGTCATATATTTTTTTTATCTTTTCATCCACTAATGCACATTTAGGTTACTTCAACGTCCTTGCTGTGGTGAATAATGTTTCAATGACTGAGTGTACAAATATATCTTTGAAACCCAGCTTTCAATTCTTTTGTGTGTCTACTCAGACTTGGAATTGCTGGATCATGTGGTAAATCTAACCCTTGTCTTTTTACTGATCTCAGAGGAAAAGCTTTCAATATTTCATCATTAATTGTGACATTCATGGTAGGTTTTTCATGAGTGGCTTTTATAATTTTAAGGTAATTTTTTTTTTTTGGACAGGTAGAGTGGACAGTGAGAGAGAGAGACAGAGAGAAAGGTCTTCCTTTTGCCGTTGGTTCACCCTCCAATGGCCGCCACATCGGCCCCATGACGTGTCTGATGGTCACCCAGACTGCCAGCCAGCACGACCTCGTGGTGACCGGCTCCAAGGACCAATACTATGTCAAGATGTTCAAGCTGGGCGAGTGTGTGACCAGCACCATCGGCCCCACCCACAACTTCGAGCCCCCGCACTATGATGCTAGGCCCTGGGGGCACAGCTTCAAAGGACAGAGCCAGGCAAGGAGGGGGCTGGGGATGGGCAGGGGCCAGATGATGACCCAGAACCTCCCTGCAGATTTTGTCCTTGCACTTAAGAGGGCAGCAGAGGGTCTGGGAGCCAGCGGGGGGGGTGGGGGGGCAGGCCCTGGAAGGCCTGAGGAGGCTTTGGCCCAGCAAGGGAAGGCGCTCATCACTCCTGCAGGGCGGACACCGGCTAGGGCAGGGTCTGGGCCCACACGGCCCCAGATGACATTGGGGAGCCCAGCAGGATCAGTGGGGGGCTGGGTGCCGACCACAGCCCCCACACCAGGCAGCACGAGGGGTCCCAGCGACTCAGCGTCCTCCCTCCCCACAGCGGCTTGTGCTCTTAAGTGACCTGCGCCCACCACACAGCCCCAGCGTGGGCAGCAGGGCCATCACCGAGGACTGGGTGTTTCCCGAGCTGCAGCCGGGCCACAGGTGCACCAGCCTCCGCCTGGCCTATTCCCCCGTCCACAGCAGGCTCCGGAAGCAACCAGGTGGAGCCTCGGAGGGGTCAGTCACTCACAGGAAAGCAAACACTGACCTGGTTCACACCGAAACCGGGGCCTGGTCCCAACTGCCACGGGGATGGGAGCCACCTTCTGCCCGGGAGCTTGCAGTCAGCTTCAAAGGTGTGGACTGGGTCTCGGCCCCAGACGTGGGCACTCTGGGGTCCAAGCTCTGCAGGCTCAATAGGGTGGGGACCCTGGCTGTGCCCAGGTGTGTGAAGATCCGGGGTCTGGACAGGGCCCCCGGCACACACACGCGGCTTCGTCTCGAGTCTTCAGACTAGCACGGAGGGACAGGAAGTAACAGGATCGGTCTCAGGATCAGGACCAGCTGGGCCCCTGCGGTCTAACTGCGGCCCAGGCCCACCGTTGTGCTCCATGGCAACCATACTGTGCTTCCGACACGTGGGGTCTTGAGCGCTGAGCAGAGCTGGGGCCTGCCCCGGCCCTGGGCCTCAGGCTCCCTGAGAGAACAGCAGGGACAGCGCCCGCGGAGCACAGCTCAGAGCGGCCCAGGACTTCCGGGGACATAAGTCAGTGACGCTCTCCACGATAGCAGAGCCGGCCCCGCGTGAGGTAACTGACCCAGCAGAAACAGCAGGACACGGACATGGCGCCCAGCACCTCTCCAGGGACTGCAAGAGCGCCCCAGGCACGGTCAGCCCGGGTGCGGGTCTTCCAGCTCCGGCAGCCTGTAGGTAAATGGCCGTGTGATGCATCCTCCCTACAGGTGGCAAGTTTCTGTGGCAGGTGGCTGGGGAGGGGTGCACGTGGGCAGGAAGAGACTTGAGGCCACTTCTGAGTGCTGAGGGGCCCGGCACCCAGGGGAAAGGAAGGCCTCGCCGGGAGACTGTCCAGGTGTCCAGGGGCAGGGTTCAGGCGCTCCTCGCAGGTCAGCACAGCCAGAATCAAGCAGCATGTCCCTGAGGGCCACACGCGAGCAGCCGTGGAAGGAGGACAGCCCCCCAGCTTTCCTTGGGCCACGGCAGCCACCCTAGCCCCAGCTAGGCAGTCTCAAAGTCACCGTGCCCTGGGGAAGGAGCCCAGGGCTGGTGTGGGCGGGGAGGGGCCTGGGCCCGCCCATGTGGAGCGTTCCTGCAAATCCACAGTTGCCCCACCAGGGGGCGCCGGGACTCTGGAGCTGGGAGGCCACAGTCCCAGGGGAAGGAGGAAGCTGCTCACTGAGCTCCTCAGTGGTGGGGCCCACGCCCAGGCCGGTTTTAACGCTAGAAAGCGCTGCTGACAAAACCAGGGTGGAAGAAGCACGGGGAGCCCTGAGATAGCGTAAGCCCCCCGGGGCGGGTGGGGAAGCCCGGGGACCCTCACCCCCCGCCAAACTTGCCGGGGGGCCGTCCACTGAGCTGCTGCTCTCTGTGTGACCTCGCAGGCCCTACCTTTCTGGGGGTGGCGGGCACGAGCTCCTGGGGTAGAAGACACGTGTGGCGCGGCGGGTGTGGCTGGTGTGAGGCTGCCCCGCACCGGTGCCAGGCCCCAGGACAGGAGAAGGCACTGTACTGTTGGACAGCCTGGAGGGTCCCCGGGCGCAGGGGCAGGGACAGGCCCCAGCTGCAGAGTGGGAGGGGGCACTACCCTCCTGTGCGCAGTACATGGAGGCTGTGGCCCTGGGGATTCCTGGAGAGAACACGTGGGAAGAAACTTCAAGTCCATTTCCAGGAGGCAACAGCAAAAAAACAAAAACAAAAAACATAATAAATTAAACAGCGGGAGTATTTCTGACCATCTCCCCAAGCAGCTCCACCCTGGCCCAAGCCACTGCTGGCGTCCCCAGGGCACAGGGCCAGCTGCCTGCACCTGGCTCCCGGGGCTACCTGAGGACTCTAGCTCAGAGGCAGGTGCAGTGGCCCGGAGGCCGGGCTGGGTCACAGGGGAAGGCCCGCTCGCTGGGGGGCGCCATGGGGCTGGGCTGGGCTGGGCTGCTTCAGTTCCCCTCTGAGCCCCAGGGAAAAACCCAGAGGCTCAGCAAAGACCACGGCGGAAGGGGGAGGAAGAGGGATGACGCCCCTTGCTTTCGCGGCTCAGTCTCCCCAACCTCTCTCTGAGGGGCAGCACTCGGTGGGAAGGCCCAGAGCAAGCAGGGCGGGAGGGGGCCGCAGCCTCCACCCCCAGCCACAGCTTCCCCTCCATGGTGGCGGGGCGGCTGGGCCGAGGGTCGGGCATCCCTCAGGCCTTGTTCCTAGGATGCGCCTCCGGGCACCCTCCACACACTCCAGAACTTCACTGTCAGGTCACTGGAAGCCGTGAACATGTGCTTGGCGTTGGTGCAGATGGCCTTGATGGGGCTGTCGTGGTCCTTGATCTCACCAAGGGGCGTGAAGTTGTTTTATTATTATGCCTGTGCTTACAACACAGGTATTTGTGTTTTCTCATTAAGTTTCTCTTCTGTTTGATTATGCTGTGGACTACTTGAAATTCCTTCAGTTTAGACTGCATACCTACTTAGACCTGAAGACTGTAAGCAAGTAATCTTTTTATTACTCCTAATTCTCAGTGTGTCTGGTCATGCTATAGAATACTTTGAAAGCAATTCAATACCATTGCATTTAGTTATGTTGCAAACTTCTTAAATTTAAGGAATCAATTACCACCTATTATATTCTGCACACATGATTAATTCAACTAGTCATAAAGCAATTATTCCAAATGTGAATCAGTTTTCATCCTGTCTAAACATAAGTTAGGAAGACCCCTTTTTGAATTATTTATTAGCTATCAGTGGTGCTCAATTAAAATGATATTAAATTATATAGCTGAAAGGAATTTTTAAAAAATCCATATATCTCTCTAAATTTTTGGTTCTTTCCCTCCAATACAGGGGTGAATGAGAAATACGGCAGTAAGCCAGCCTGCCATTTTTCCAAAAGCAGCCACAATAGAATCCGCTGGATTGAAATAGAACATTTAGAGTTGAGTTTGGCACTCAGTTCTTTCAACCAGTACTATCTTTGTGACATGATTCACTGGGCCAACCACCCAGAGGAACTTTGTGTCTGGCTGTCCAATTTGGAAATATAGAAAAGAGTTCATGACCACCATGTTTTGTAAACCCATATTTCTGAAAATTATATTTCTCCATTTAAAAAGGCTATGAATAGCCAGATGTGTGTATTGGGAAAAATCAACCATTTTGTTAAAAGGCTTTGCGTACAATTTCTAAAAACTCATTGGTATCACTTGAATTGGTTACACATTGCTTTCTGGCAGAGTAATTTCTGTATTTCTATAGCTGCCTAAAAATGATCAGCATTCCAATTCCATTCAAAGATTCTACAAATACATCATCAGTGATATTGTGTCTTATTAAATAATGCTATTAGGTAAACTACATGGCATAGTGAAAAAAGCATGAACTTTTGTGCCAGAGAAATCTGGATATGAATCAGAATTCATTCCTATGTAAGAATGAAGAGATTTATTAACTAAATCTCCCCAGATTTAGTTCTTCAACCATCTGAAAAATCACCTCATTGTAAGGTGGTGAGGATTACATGAGATACCCTATGCGAATTCTGATAACAACCTCCTTATGCAGCACTGAACATCAATGTGTCCATGTTGCAAATCAGGCTATTAGAGTTCAAGTAATTCCTTCAGTATCGGAGAGGAAGCAAGTCTGTAATGTCATGACAAAATGTAAATGTGTCTTTCACAATCAAAATATACCTAAAAAGTAGTATTCTTGCAAATATCACCTTCCTGATAAAAGTTTAAATTCTCCTAATTACAATCATTATTATTATTTCAATAGCATTCACATCATTTTCTCACAGGTGTTACATTCATTGAATTATCATACACGCATCAACATCACTTTTGTAAGCATAAGTTCCAAATCAAAAGCCCAGTTAAGGTTGCAGGTCTATAACGTGTAGTCACAGCTTTTGTAAATCTTAGCTTTCCCATTTTCAAATCGTTGTTTATCATAGTGTTGTTGTATCATTTAAGTAAGAATATTTGGTAGACTGTTTTGAGAGATGAATATATATTGCAGCTATAAATTTTGATTGGATTAGAAATTTGCATGATATTTGTTTAGATGAAACATGATTATTGAATATGTGGCCTTAGTAATGCTCAATATTGACAGTTTTCACTAGAATTCTTTAGGTGTAATGTAAAGGTGATTCTCAAAGAGAAATGCATTGCTTAAGACATTATTTGGAACTTACAGTGAACGAGACAGACAAAGCATTACAAATGAAGTTGAGGTCTTTGCAGTGTCATCAATGAATCAAGTGATCATATAGATAAGCTGTAACCAGTCTAATTCCATCTTCCTCATCAAAAATTTTCAGAATAGCAATTACACACTTACGTCCAAGAGGGTGGAATGGATTATAAAATATTAATAGAAGATATGAATTGAAAACCAACATTAAGGTAAAATTACTTGGATCTTTAACCCTTTCCCATGGTAATTATTCAACTAAATCAATTTTGGAATGGCAACGAGTCCTATCATTAGACATGTCTTTTGATCAAATACTGGGATTCATGAGTTTTATTAATGAAGAAAGATTATTAATTTTATGGTTTCCAAAAATATATAAGTAAAAACAAGGTCATTTATTGTACTCAAATACAAGTATCCCTATGATTGAACGACACAGATCAGAAATAAGTCTAGGAGACATAACTGTCTCTGCATCTGAATAAATGAACTATTAGTAATTAGAATTCACAAAGCACATAGGCTAATGGATGGAATAACACAATTCTACTTCTATTTTAAAGTTTTTAGTCCTCATTCGTTCAAATGGCTCTACTAAGGACAACACTGATGGAGTACTTTGACCCTTTGCACATCACTTCTTTCCAAGGCAAAATTTCACTTGTTCTCTTTCTCCTTAAAGTTCTGCTTGAAAATGATTCATGCTTATAACTGAAGGTGAAGAAACCTGGGCATTCATTCAGATGATTAAATATTAAGAAAATTTTTCTCAATCTGAAAAAATGATACACAACCTTATTATCCCCTCACCATTGGCTGAGAGTGAGATGTGATTCCCAGAAGTAGGATTCGTTTTCCTGGTGATGATGGAATTACTATCAGGATTAGCCTTCCACTAACTGAGCTGACTTTACCTCATTGGCAAGACATTTTAAATGTCCTCATGACATTCACTTACAAGTGCTGTAGTTATCTAAAGCAAAAAGGATGAACTGATTTGAAATTGATTTACTTACATGTCCATGTTTATACTAACAGATGGGATCAAATTTTCTAAGAATACTGATTTAAATGTAACTGACTCTTGTTTCTGTTTGAATCTTTTTTCCTTTAAGGGAAATGGGCTAGTATATATAAAAATTTATTTCATTAATATCCTTTGTGTTGTTTTTTCTCCTGTAGGTTTTCTAGCTAATACATACCAATCAAAATGATAACTACTGGTAATTAGAAAGCCCACATTCCATGATTTCCATTAAATTTAATACTATGTTCCTACCTTGTGTTGCATGGTTTTCATGGGTACTGATAGCTTCTAAGCAGTAAATTGAAATATATTTCATGGGTAACATGGAAATAACATTTTCACTATGTTGTGTACTCCTATATTATATATGGTCTGAAATATTTAGGGAAGCAAGTATTTTCAAGATAAATAAAACGATAAGCTGTCATTGGATCATTTACAGAAATTTTCTTTAACTAAAATTATAACTGTTGTTATCATAACTAAGATAATAGTGGAGCAAGTTTGCCTAACACAGAAAGTTGGAAAAAATTGAGCTTTTTAATGTGAAAGAGATAATAACAAAGGGAATAAAGGATGTTTGTGGCCTAAGCATACTGTAAACAGTTAAACCAGTTTTGGTAATCATATACATTACTTCCTTTCATTAGATGTAAGTAAAATTTGAAACAATTGAGGATTAAAGTTCTTTCCTTTTCCCCTCTACCCAAACCTGTTGTCAAGTGAGAGACTTTAACACACAAGCACACATTAGCAAATAGGCATAAACTCAAGTAGCTTACACTTTTGAAAACACTCAGTTGTGTGACTTCACCCTGTGCAAAGAACCTTGAATGAAAGATTTATTAGAGAGCATTGTGACATTATCCTAGAGTAACACTTCTGTTTATATTTTTTTTTTCTGGGCAAGTGACATAATCTTATTGATTAAAAGTTGGGCTAGGCTGGTGCCGCGGCTCACTAGGCTAATGCTCTACATGCAGTGCCGGTACTCCAGGGTCTAGTCCCAGTTGGGGTGCTGGTTCTGTCCCAGTTGCTTCTCTTCCAGTCCAGCTCCCTGCTGTGGCCTGGGAAGGCAGTGGAGGATGGCCCAAGTGCTTGAGCCTTGCACCTGCATGGGAGACCAGGAGGAAGCACCTGGCTCCTGGCTTCGGATCAGCGCAGTGCGCTGCCCTTAAGAGGTCATTTGGGGAGTGAACCAATGGAAGGAAGACCTTTCTCTCCGTCTCTCTCTCTCTCTCACTGTCTAACTCTGCTTGTCAAATAAATAACGAAAATGAAAAAAGAAAAAGAAAATAAGGATCATTCACTTTGCTGATTAAAAAAAAAGATGAACTGTTAATTACATTTTGGAGTTGTCATATTTTCGGAATTGCACTGATTAATATAAAGCAACTGGGGCTTTGAGACCCATCAGTGAAGGAGGCGCTAGAGCAGCGATGCAATTGGTGACTTCTCTGCATCTGACACTGAGAGGAGCTGCTGGTCTGCACCTACCTAGGCTCACAGCCCCTGACTGGCAGAGTGGGAAGGGCACAGGTGGGGACTCCTTGTATTCTGGCATCCTGTTTATTGGCTGTGCGACCTCAGGCACCTTGGCTGAGCTCTCTGAGCCTTGGTTTCCTTCTACACGAAATGAGGACAATCTAGCTCACAGAGCTGTAGTGAGGATGAAACCAAGGGAGACATGCATGATACCGTGTTTGTAGCAGTTCCACAAAGAACTGTTACAAAGAAGCACCCCTCTTCCTGCTTCCCGCAGAGCCTGCCTGGGTAGAATTTCTCTGCTCTGAGGATCACACAAACAGGAAGAGCAACACAGAAACAGAAATATGGCTCACCAGAGGACAGAGTGCTGGCCGCTCTTGTGCAGATTGTCAGTTATGCCAAAAGCCTTGAAGAAGGCACATTGCTGCTGGCACCGCAGCTCACTAGGCTAATGCCTACACCCCCAGCACCGCAGGTTCTAGTGCCAGTTAGGGGTTGGGGTGCCAGTTTTGTCCCGGTTGCTCCTCTTCCAGAGGATTATTTTTGTAAGAAAATCACGTTTCAATTTGAATCTCGACATTAAAATGTTTACAAAAACCACCATTTAGATAAACTAAATGTGTAAGACAATTAAATAGAAAAAAAGATATTCGCAGCCATTTTCTCCATGTTGTTTGTGCTGTCTCTGGCTGGCGCGCCAAAAATCACACAGCTGAGGTCAGAAATAAATCACAAATAATGAGACTGGCACGGTGGCCACGGTCAGCCCCACTGCTGCTCCCCGGAATATGCTTAGCGACATCAAGGATGATTGACACCCATGCCCTCAGCAGGTGGGCGAGTGCTGCCCTGGGCGCAGGCACAGGGAGCTCAGGAGCAGAGGCAGCACACTCGCCACGCCCACTCTGTGCAGGGATGCTAGGCCGCCGGTGCTGCTGCCGCTGACCCTGTATACACACCCCGCACACACAGCCGACTCGGGCCTTGTTTCTGGCTGTAACCGGCTGCTGCCCTGCTGACATTTCCGGGGGTTGGGACAGTAGGCCCGAGCTACCGTGGCCCCTTCCATAGACCCAGTGATGGGAAAGCAGGCCACAGGTACCCTAGCCTGCACCTGCCGTGAGTGGTTCTGGGCTGAGTCGGGCCAGGCAGCCTCTGGCCGAGGGCCCGGGCTGTTAACTCACCGACAACACAACAGAGGGCCGTCATCAGATTTATTGGATGAACACGGCAGGTGGGAATTTTCTCGGACCGCGCATCCGCTGACTCGGGCAGACAGGAAGCCGTGCAAAGACAAGGGAACGAGCATTTGTGAGAGCCGTCATTAGACGCGTTCTTCCCTGGAGCTCCGGGGACAGGCAGGGTCAGACTCTGCTGAGTGAGGAGCTGCCGCCTGGCCGGCAGCCTCGCGGTCAGGTGGTTAACGCCCCTCCCCGAGCCCACCCTGCCCAGTGACTGCTGCACAGACCACTTCCGTGTGCTCGGCATGTTCTTTCCCAGGTGCTCAGCTAAGGACTCAGGTCTGGGTGTCGCTTCGCATGGGAATCCGCAGGTGTTGCTCAGGCCCCTCTCCCCTGAAGCAGCTCTGTGACACCCTGGTGACAGTCACGCCCCAGTGCCAGAGACATGCAGAGGCGCACGCTTGCCAGGCTGCCCGTGCAGACTGCCGGCGCCGCTGCCCGAGGCCGGCTCGCTGTCCTACCAGTCGAGGAAGAGCAGGGAGAAGGAGCACATCACGAGGAAGAAGAGGATCCACACGCAGAAGCCGGCGTTGTTCTTGATGGCCTCTCTAAGGTCTTCGATGCCCTCCTTGATGTTTTCAGTCGCTCCAACCACCAACTGGTGAATGTTGTCAACCTCCGCTTCCTGTTGCAACACCTTTTCCGTGAATATCTCTTGGAGTCTGGAAATTTCAACTACTTTCCCTTCGATTTGCCTCACTTTGTCAAACAAGCTGTTCATCTCCCCAACGAGCCGCTGATTTTCTTGTTCAAACATTTGCATTTCTTCTGGGGATAACTCGTCTTCTCCTTTGCCGTCTCCCCGGGCACTCCAGTCAGGCTGCTCTTCAGACAGTCTTTTCTGGGAACTCTTCAGAGGCAGGTTTCTCTTCAGAGTCTTTTGAAGGATTCTGTGACGCTTTCTCAGAAGAGATGGATTCTCTTGTTTTTGCATTTGGTTCTGGTTCCAGCTTAGATAATCTCTTCCTATCCACCACTCGTTTAACTCGGATGGCTCTGTTCTGAGTAAAGTTCACACACTCTTTTTAAGTAAGCCTCGATGAAATCCAGAACGGCAGTGCTGTGCTCCTTCAGCTGCTGGGAGTGGACCTCCCTGTGCGCATCTGTCCTGAGCTGCTGAATTGCTTCCGAGCAGGTCCTCATGAAGATCTGTGCGTCCTGGTCTATCTGGTCTCCTCTGTGTCTGTCATCCTGCCACAGTCAGACAGAACGTGGCTGTAAGCATTAATATAATCTTTCCTATGCTCCAGAAGAAAATCTCTCAGTTTGCTGTGGCCTGGGCAGGCAGTGGAAGATGGCCTTGCACCTGCATGGGAGACTAGGAGGAAGCCTGGCTCCTGGCTTCAGATTGGCGCAGCTCCGGCTGTAGCAGCCATTTAAGGAGTGAACCAATGGAAGGAAAACCTTTTTGTCTCTCTCTGTCACTGTCTAACCTGTGAATCTGAAGGGTCAGCTACTGATTTTTATATAAATACTATTCATGGACACTAAGGATGCTTGAACAGCATTTACCTCCAACAAAATACTTTGAATAACACTTAAGCAGGAAAAACAATTCTCTGCTGTGCTAAAGAAGAAATCTTTATACCGATGATCAGAGAGAAAAGTGAGCCCCTAGCTCAACTATTTTAGTATTAGGTTACCACGTGTGTGTGTGTGTGTGTGTGTGTGTGTGCTGAGATTTGAAGAAGCTTCATGTATCTACGTATACACATGCACACACACACACACAAATCTGTAAAGCTCCTTCAAATCTGAGCTATCTATTTATGGTATACATAAAATTGATTTGCATCTCTAAATAAGTACAGTTAATATTAACATTTCAAAAAATATAAATAATTCAATTTTTAATTCTTGCATATTTCAGATAAAATTATCTTACATTGTAAAGATGACATATCACAAATTTAAAATTGCTCATCAACTATTCCAGTTTAATATTTTTCCTCAAAATCATCATGACAGCTTATTTTCCACAACAGGATCTATTCAGAACCAGTTGTAGGTGGTTGTTATGTACCCTGACTTTTTAATTTTCAACAGTCCTTTTGTTAATAATATTCTGATTTATTGATGAGTAGACATATATCCCTATTCCCTATTTTGGTGATGATTCAATCATTTCAATTCCCTCTAATTATTTTAAATGGAGAACTCAAAAGTAAAGAACTATTAGACTCAAATTAAACTTTCCCAGCAAAAATTGCATTATACATGGTATTTAATGGTTAAGTTTGCATAAAATGTTGCATAGAACTTAGTCACCTGTCTCCTGATATGAGTGGTGTTGAGACTGGCCAGCAGATTAAAATTGTGAAAATTTGCTTCCTTTTTATGTATTATTTTTCTTCTAGTTGCAAAACCATACCTTATCATTAAACAGATATTCAATTACTCTTAAGATAATTGCCATTATCTGTTGATCACTGGTATTTCTTTTTTTATTTTGTATTTATTTATTTTTTGACAGGCAGAGTGGACAGTGAGAGAGAGACAGAGATAGAGAGAAAGGTCTTCCTTTTTTCCGTTGGTTCACCCCCCAATGGCTGCTGCGGCCAGGCATTGCAGCCGGCGCACAGCGCTAATCCGAAGCCAGGAGTCAGGTGCTTCTCCTGGTCTCCCATATGGGTGCAGGGCCCAAGGACCTGGGCCATCCTCCACTGCACTCCCGGGCCACAGCAGAGAGCTGGACAGGAAGAGGAGCGACTGGGACAGAATCCTGCACCCCGACCAGGACTAGAACCTGGTGTGCTGGCGCTGCAGGCAGAGGATTAGCCTATTGAGCCGTGGTGCCAGCCAATCACTGGTATTTCTAATAACTAATGGCTACATTAGCAGTTGACAAATAGTGTTTCTTTGGAAATTTGTAATTTCGGGCCAGAACTCATGACTAGAGCCTAGGGAGATTACTGACGCCATAAACAAGAGTGTCAAATTGTTAAGTCAACAACAGGAGTCACTGTGTACTTACTTCTCATGCGGGATCTGTCCTTAGTGTGTTGTCCAATGTGAAGTAATGCTATAACTAGTACTGAAACAGTATTTTACACTTTGTGTTTCTGTGTGGATGCAAACTGATGAAATCTTTACTTAATATGTACTGAATCGATCTTCTGTATATAAAGATAATTGAAAATAAATCTTGATGTGAATGGAATGGGAGAGGCAGCGGGAGATGGGAGGGGTGTGAGTGGGAGGGAAATTATGGGGGCGGAATCCATTGTAATCCATTAACTGTACTTTGGAAATTTATATTTACTAAATAAAAAATAAATTAAAAAAATTTTGGGCCAGCACTGTGGCATAGCAAGTAAAGCTGTCACCTGCAGTGTCGGCATCCCATATGGGTGCTGGTTCAAATCCTGGCTGCTCCACTTCAGATCCAGTTCTCTGCTATGGCCTGGGAAATCAGTAGAAGTAGGCCCCAGTTCTTGGGCCTCTGCACCCATGTGGGAGACCCAGAAGAAGCTCCTGACCCCTGGCTTTGGAGCCATGCAGCTCCTGCCATTGTGGCCATCCAGGGAGAGAACCAGCAGATGGACAACATCTCTCTCTCTTTCTATGCCTCTGCTTCTCTGTAACTCTGCCTTTCAAATAAAAAAAGTCTTTAAAAAAAGAAAATCTGCAATTTAATCTAAAGTTATTATTTTTTAAAGATTTTCTTACTTGAAAGAGAGAGGAAAAAAAGAGAGGAGAGGAGAGGGGTGGGGAGAGGAGGGAAAAAGAGAGGAGGGGAGGGGAGGGGAAGAGAGGGAAGAGGATAGGAGGGGAGGGGAGGGGAGACAAGAGGCTGGTCATTCATCTGCTGATTAACACCCCAAATGGCCATAACACCCAGGGCTGGGCAAGGCTGAAGCCAGGATCCATCCAAGTCTCCCATATAAGTGTCAGGGTCCCAAGCACTGGTGCTGTCATGCTACTGCCTTGCAGATGTGTTAGCAAGGAGCTCAACAGGAAGCAGAGTGGCTGAGACATAACCACTCTCAGATTGGGGCTGTGTGTGTCTCAAGCTGCAGAGTGTCTGTTCCTAGAGCTATTAGATATTAGTTATTCCTATTAGTTATTAGCTTTTATTTCTAAATTGGAGCTTTCTGTGACAGCACAGTTATTCATTTATACAGAAGATAGCTTTCTCATTGTAAAGGAATAATATTCATTTCTTTGACTTTCTCAAAAATCTTAATTTAATATCATATTTTGAAAACATCATTCTCTATGCTTTTAATTTTTAATGGGAAATTTAGTTTGCTCTAAAATTATGTGGCTAATTCAGTGATCAAGCATGCCATTAGTGCTATCTGGAAATAAAAATATGAATTGTATATTTGATTATTTTCACATGGTTATTTCAACTGTCATCAATATCTAAAAACATTATTGTTGTAGCCTGTACCATGTCTAACATTATCTTATGAACTGATGAAATAAATTTATCTGAAGTCACTGTTATTACCTAGATTTTTTTTTCTGCAAACTTTAATGGCAGATTTGTTGTGTATTCCTTAGTCACACCCTAATCCTGATATTCTCTTATTTCTCACTCTCCCAGAGCAATACAATGTTTATCTTTCCACAGTGGCCACAGGATAGTCTTTAGGAAGCTTCAGCTCTCTAATTTTCCTAAATGACTACATAATCCTTAAAATGCAGTAAGGTCATAGGAATCCAGATTCCTATAAATTCTGTGAATTTTCAGATGTAAATGATTATCAAGCCAGATGAGTATTTCTATTTTCTAAACTTTTGTGTATGAACTGAATTTTTACATTTTTTGCAATAGCTGTTTTGGATTTTTTGGATTTCTTGGATTTTTATTTTATATCGATGTTGGACAGTATGAAAAGTAAATGAAGAATCTCAAAAACTCCTTCATAGCCTAAACATTTGAAAATATTTTTCTTTCATCGTAGGCAGTTTCTTATACCAGCACACAATAGAATATTGGTTATACAGCACTGTTATAGACAAATGCTTAATTATTATGTCCAGAACTTTCTTCCAAGCCAATGCAATCCATTTTTCAAGTTTTGATGTTGATGTTACATCAGTATATCTTATTTCACTGGATTCTTATTGTGATTTATTTCCCTCAAGGTAGTTAGTTGTTCTTAGAGGGTTTTTTTTAGATTTATTTATTTATTTAAAGGCAGAGTTGCAGCAGAGAGGCAGAAGCGAGAGGGAGAGGAAGAGGGAGTGGGAGAGAGAGAGAGAGGGAGAGAGAGAGAGGTCTTCCATCTGCTGGTTTATTCCCCAAATGGCCACAATGGCCAGAGCTGTGCTGATCCAAAGCCAGGAGCTAGGAGCTTCTTCTGGGTCTCCCATGTGAGTGCAGGGGCCCAAGGACTTGGGCCATTTTCTATTGCTTTCCCAGGCCATAGCACAGAGCTGGATTGGAAAGGAACAGCTGGGACTCAAACTGGTGCCAATATAGGATCCGGGCACTGCAAGTGGTGGCTTTACCTGCCATGTCACAATGTCAGCCCCAATTCCTAGAATTTAAGCTATTTCCATAAAAAGTACCTGGGAGATTCAAAGAAACTTATAACCTAAGCAATATGCAAATTGTTTTGGGTTCTGTCTCTCTCTCTCTCCTTCTCCCCTATGCTTCCCCCCCTCTTTCTTTGTTCCTCTTATATTATTAGAAATCTGACAATTTCCTCTGCTTAATTCTTTCCCATTTCCAGTGTTCCAAAATCCTTCTGGCTATTGCAGGATAATAAAATAGCATATCTCCCCTACTTGGCAGTGGCTTCTTACATCCCATTAAGCCATTGTTTCTTGCTTTCAAAAAAATTTTTGCAATTGCAGTCATTCCTTCTTCAAAGAATATTTGATGCACAAATGTTCTATTTATGCCCTGGATTCTACTTCTGTACCTCTGCACACACAATAACATTTTGTGTTCCAAAGCTAAAACATACCTGAACATTATAAAAGACATCTTGACTAGTAATCAAACTTGACCTGTAGAATTCTGACAATGCATATGATTCAATTGAGGTAATTACAGTATGAATAGTTCAGATGAAAGTCTTATAAGGCACAAAAGGACAGCTCTGCCATAACTATCTATAGTTTTATAGTGATAATAAAGCACAAAAAATTATCAGACTCATTCCACTATGAGAAACAGTAAAATGTGCTTCCTCTCAGGAAGCTAAGTTCCAGGAAGATCCCCTAGACATGATCGAGAACATTGTGTGCTAGGTACTTTTCCTCCTATTTCTAATTATAACCCTGCAACAATTCTTAATTCTGAAGAGCTCATGTTTTTCTGTGCTATTTTTTCAGTGGATTTTGACAGCAAATTTTGTAGGTTTTTTTTTTTTATTTAGTGAAACTTCTGAATAAAAATGTTGTTTGACAATCACCTTCTACTCAATTTCTTAGCATGATGGTTTTAAGAATGCCTCAAGAGTAAAAAAAAAAAAAAAAAGCCCTGATGTTCTCATTTTTCTGCAATTATTTTCTCCATAGAATGTTAATATCCAAAGTTATGACTGTTTTAGGGGCTGGCACTGTGGCACAGTGGGTTAACACCCTGCCCTGAAGCACTGGCATCCCATATGGGCACCAGTTCTAGTCCCAGCTGCTCCTCTTCCGGCCCAACTCTCTGCTATGGCCTGGGAAAGCAGTAGAAGATGGCCCAAGTCCTTGGGCCCCTGCACCCGCATGGGAGACCAGGAAGAAGCTCATGGCTCCTGGCTTTGGATCGGTGCAGCTCTGGCTGTTGCGGCCACTTGGGGAGTGAACCATTGGATGGAAGACCTCTCTCTCTCTCTCTCTCTCTCTGACTCTCCTCTCTCTGTGTAATTCTGACTTTCAAATAAATAAATTAATCTTTAAAAAAAAAACAAAGTTATGACTGCTTTAGAATCTTTTCAGTACTCCTAAAAATCATGTTTATTGTATTGTATGCATACTATACGATTGGTCTTACAAAAATATTTGTATGATTTAAGTTTCTGTCTTTTTAAAAGAAATGGATATTTGGGGTAGTGTTTTATCTAGTCATCCTTCTGATCTTTTTTAAAGAGTAAATAATGTATGATTACTTAACAATTCTTTTTTTTAAAGATTTATTTATTTATTTGAAAGTCAGAATTACACAGAAAGAGAAGAAGAGGCAGAGAGAGAGGTCTTCCATCCACCGGTTCATTCCCGAGATAATTGCAATGGCCAGAGCTGCGCCATTCTGAAGCCAGGAGCCAGGAGCTTCTTCCAGATCTCCCTGTGGATGCAGGGTCTCAAGCACTTGAGCCATCTTCTGCTGCTTTCTCAGGCCATAGCAGAGAGCTGGATTGGAAGTGGAGCAGCCGGGACTTGAACCGGTGCCCATGTGGGATGCTGGCACTACAGGTAGCAGCTTCACCCTCTACTTCACAGCGCCAGCCCCACTAATGTGCAGTTCTTTCCAGTTCTAAAACTATTTTTGCATCATTAAACTGAGAATTTTTTAAAAAAATAGTTGACATTGTTAAATACCAATGTGCTTTTGCTACAATGGAAACTGGGCAGGCTTTGGTGGAGCAGCTGTGCAGCCAGTTGGGATGCCCACATTCTATATCAGTGTCTGTGTTTGAAACCCAGTTCTGCTGCTGATTCCAGCTCCCTGCTAATGTGCACCCAGGAAGGCAGCAAATACTGCCTCGAGCAGTTGGAGCCCTGCCATCCCTTTGAGAGATGTGAATTGATTTCCCAGATGCTAATTGCAGGCCTTTGGAAACTGAACTAGTAGATAGGAGATCTCCATCCCCCACCGCTCCCCCTTTCAAATAAAATAAAATAAAATTATTAAAGATTTTTCAGCTAGAATCAATTTGCTCTTGACTCTAAACCATTCAATTAAATAATTTATTGCTTTTAGGTTTTTTAAAAAATATTTATTTTAATAGGAAAGAAAATGAGCTCCCCCATCCACTGGTTCACTCCTCAAATGACCACAACTGCCAGAAATGTGCCAGGTTAATGAATTAGGAACTCAACCTTTTCCTTTTTTAAGATGTTACTTATTTGAGAGGTGGAATTACAGACACAGAGAGGGAGAGACAGAGAAATAGGTCTCCCATTCACTGTTTCACTGCACAAATGGCCAAAATGGCTGGAGCTGAGTGATCTTAAGCCAGGAGAGCTTCATCCAGGCTCCCATGCAGGTGGAGGGGCCCAAGCACTGGGGGTCATCATCTGCTTTCCCAGGCCATAGCAGAGAGCTGGTTCAGAGGAGGAGCAGCTGGGACCAGAACCAATGCCCATATGGGATGCTGACGCTGCAGATGGAGGCTTAGCCCTCCATGCCACAGTGTTGGCCCCTAGGAATTCAATGGTAAATGAAACTCTTTAATTAGAAGGAAAATAATACCACATAGAAATCTGGGCATCCAAAAAATGTACAAAAACCACTAAAAATACTGAATATAGATGGACATTTTTAGGGAATTAAATCTATTTTAAATATAAGTTGTTTAAGCAAAAATAGAAATATTGCATAGAAGATAAAAATATATAGAATTTTAAAAACTAACCACTATTATGAAAGCCAGGAAAAGAGAAACAAAAATATAATATTGTAGTACATGAAGTTTAATATAGCATCATGTTAAAACATTGTAAATTATCTCTCTCTCTCTTTTTCTTTTTTTTTTTTTTTTGGGCAGGGCCCCAGCCCCGTGGGGGCTTTATTTTGACACCACTTTGTTTCAATACAAACAGTCCAGAAAGAGTCCCGTCACTCTGGGCGAGTGCGGAGGGAGTGGTCTGTGTTGCTTGGAGCCCAACCTGCAACCCGGAGGTGGCGGAGGGGCCCAGAGTGCCAGCATGGCAGGGGAGGATGGCACCAAAGATGACACAGTGCATGGCCCGGCTGCCAGAGAGAGGCCCCCACGCAGCCCCTCGAGCTCTCAGGGGCATGCCAGGCCAGGTCCCTCTGAGCCTGCTTCTCTCCCTCATGTCTTCTGCTTTCTTGGCCGGTGTGAGGCTCACAGCAACCAGAGTCAGGACACAGGCCAGATGGGACCCACTGTGGCCACGGGCCAGGGGAAGGGCCAAACATCTCAGAAAACGGAGGGCCGATGGCCCACAGTAGATGGTGTGCCAGGCTTCAGAGAGGCCCAGAAAGTTCTCCAAGCAATTACAGTCACAGGGGAGGAGGAGGAAGGGGACATGGGATCACTAAGGCCTGATCCCAAATGAAGCCTTTAGGTACCAGGTGAAGGTTCTAGCCCTTAGTAAGGCCCAGACCAAGGTCCTTCCTCTCCTCTGCCTTCTCCTGATACCCAGAAGAGGCACTGGCAGCAGCAGCAGAGGCAGCAGCAAGCCCAGAACCCCTCCCTGGGGGGCTTTCGGCAGCTCCCCTCTTGCTGGGTGTCTCCCTGGTGCCAGAGGGCAGAGGCCCGAGCCCTCAGACCACCTAGAAGGATCCTGGAGCCAGCAGAAGGTGTACACTTTTCCCTTTCCTTGCATGGGGAAGGGCTGGGCCTCCCACCCCAAGAGAAATCCCTCCAGTGTGCAGGACAAGTGAGCAGCAGCTCTGGGGGCAGGAGTGGAAGGACACTGCACAGAGGAGAGGCTGAGGGCACACAGGGGAGGGGCTCAATCCACAGGAGTCCCCCCCCAGGGTCCTCTAGGGCCACCCCCCTGCACAGCACACACTTAGGTAACCAAGCCACCCAGCTTCCACAGGAGGCACCCATGCCCTGAGAACCATGGGTTTCTTGCTGCTCTCCCCAGTGATGCCTGAGCCACGGGGCTATCAGTAGGAACTATAGCGATCCTGCAAAGAATTCATCACGCCATTGGCCAACACAGCCAACTTGTCTGCCACAGACGTGACACCCTGCTTAAACTGGGCGATGTCCGCTGAGGGTAGCACATTGCCCAGAGACACGCTTCCTGCTCCATGGGCTCCATGCACATCCCCAAAGAGGTCTGAAGAGCTGATGGCACTGCTGCCCATGAGCTGCTGCAGCCAAGACCTGGCTTCATACTCAACGTCCACCTCCCGCCCAAAGAACATGTCGGATGAGATGGCTTTTGCACCTGCAAACTTCTTGCGTGCTTCGCTGGACTCGAGGCCTGAGCTCCGGCTCTCCACATCCTTCTGGCTTGTGGCTCTTTCTGAAATGGGCCGGATGCTCGAGATGGTCACTTCTGCCTCCTTCTCCTCTACCCTGTCCATGCCCCAGGTGGTATCCGTATCCCAGCGGGAACCAAAATTTCCCCCAAGGAAAAGGGGGTGTCCTTGTACGTTGGGGGTCCAGAGGTGAACGTCCAAATGTTGTCAAACAGGTCCAGTTGCGAGCGGGAGGACTTGGCGGTCACTGGGATCTCCTGCTCGATCACCTGCATCTCGGACAGCACCGAGCGGGACACGGAGCTCCGGCTCACCAAGCCCACGCCCAGCCGCTCCGCCTGCTCTCGCGTCTTCCCCTCCAGATTCTGGAGCTGCTTCTCCTCCTCCTTCCGATCAAGCTGGAACTCCTGGTAGGCCAGACGCCTGGAGGCGACCATGGACTCCTCGGCCTGCTTCTTAGCACGCGCTGCCTGCTGCTCACGGAGCTGCTCTGCCACCTGGGCCTGCCGCTCGATCTCGCTGAAGCTGGGGCCGCTCACCTTCTGGGCACCCAGGCCTTTCTTAGCTGCTGCTGGCTTCTTCTTGCCAATGATGGAGCTTTTCAGTTCCAGAGGTGCCTTGGGCGAGGTGCCAAGCAGGTCGGTGTTGGGACCGTGCTCCGGCTGGGCCAGGCCACTGCTCTCTGCGGACGGGGCTGGCTGCTGGATCCCTGCAGGCTCAGCGGCTGGCACATCCCAGGCAGGGGCTGAGTGTGCTCCGTGAAGAAATCCGAGTCCTTCTTCTCTGGGGAGTGGCTAGGAGCACTGCTCACGTTGTCTATCCAGAGGTCAGTGCCACGCCAGGCCAGGGCCACACTCCCCAGCTGCCGGATCTTCTCCCGGTACATCTGGGCTGCTCGGCTGTTGCACTTGCTGTTGGCATCACTGGCTGTGCAGCTGTGCTGGTGGAAAAAGGCCGTCTGCATACACCTCAGCTGGAACCAGCTCCAGTTGGAATCCAGCTCTGTGGGCCTGATGAAGCTGAGATGGACGCCCAGGGAGCGCTGGACCCCGCAGCAGTCAATGCACAAGAAACACCAAACGTGATGCTGGCCCTTCTCGGATTCCTGGCGCCGCAGTGGAAACAGGCCTTGTTGGTGGGAATTGCTCGAAGCCTCTTAAAGAGTCTGGATTTTGGTCTTGCTCGGTTCCGCTGCCATTTTCTCTCCTGTAAATTATCTTTATATATTATATTTCCTAAAGCAACTACAACACAAAGCAAAAGATTGTCTAATAAGCCAATAAATAAAATAAATCAGAATCCTAGAGCATGCTTAGCTAATTTAAACAAGGTGAAAAAGAGGTAAAGTGAAATGTATAAGAACAGATAAATAGAAAGAAAAAAGAACAAATTAAAAAACTTAATGTAAATTATTCAATAAACATTCCAAATATAAATGACCTAAATGTCTATGTGAAATAAACAAACTGAGATTGTATTAAAAAAGAAAGTAACACACAACTGTAACCTGCCAATCAATACATTCACATTAAATATAAAGATACAAAGGATAAATGCAGTAAAAAACATACCATTACAACAGTTTTTACTAAAAATTATGAGCAATGATAGATCAATATAAGATAACAAAAAATTCAGGGCAAGAATATTAACAAAGATAAACTTAGACAATACACATGAATAAATAGGCCTATTAACAAAGAGTTCTAGTGATTGAACATGTATCTAATAAAAGCTTAAAATATATGAAGCAAAAGTATAGTATATATAAATTAAAAATCTTTAATTATAAAAGACATTTCAATAACCTTCAATAACGAATAGAAGAAACAGGTGGAAAATCAGTAACTATATAGAATACTTTATCAATCTTTTAAGCTATCCTTTGTAAAAGTATTAGATACATTTTATTTTGACTAATTTTTTTAAGATATTATTTTTATTTATTTGAAAGGCAGAGTTGCAGAGAGAGAGAGAGAGAGAGAGATTCCATCCACTCGTCCACTCACATAATGGCCACAACAGCTGGGTTGGGCCAGCCCAAAGCCAGCAGCCAGGAGCCAGAAGCTTCTTCCAGGTCTCCCACATGGGTGCAGGGGTCCAAGCACTTGGACTATCTACTGCTGCTTTCCCAGGTGCATTAGCAGGGAGTTGAAGGGGAAGTTGAGCAGTCAAGATTCGAGCTGATGCCCATATGGGATGCTGGTGCTGCAGAAAGTGGCTTAATCTACTTTGCCACAGAAACTGCCCCAAGTTTAACTATTTCTTAGAAAATGAACCTAATCAATATTTTCTACATAACTGAGATGAATCCATTAAAATGTTTGATACAAATGACATTTTGGTTTTCCACTGAGTATCTTATTATATTTTTAAATATAAAAGTTTGATTAGCATGTAGTGCTTGTATACCTTCATAAGCCCATTCCAAAGCCAGAAGTCCAGACCTCCATCCAGATCTTCTCTGAGGGTGGCAGGGGCCCAAACTCTTGTGCCATTTTTCACCATTTCCCAGGCATCTTAGCAAGGAGCTGGGTCAGAAGTGCAGCAGTCGATACTCAAACTGGCACTCATATAGGATGCTGGCCTCACAGGTGGCACTAGGGCCTGCTTATGATGCCAGATCACAAATGGCAGTGTAACTCGCTCCAGCATAATGCAGTCTGAATTCCTTCACTAGTAGCTATTTATCTGAAGAAAAGGAAACATTTGGCCATAAAAAAGATTTTACACAACTGTTTATGTCATATTTGTTTCTAAAACTGAAGTAGATAAAATATCCATCAATAGGTGAATAGATAAATAAATTCTGTAAAATCAATTCAATTGAAGTAATAAAAAAGTATTTCACTATTATTTGAAAGATTTATTTATGCATTTGAAAGGTAGAGTTACAGAGAGAGGAGAGACAGAGAGAGATCTTGCATCTGCTGCTTTACTCCCCAAAGGTTTGCAATAGCTAGGGCTGTGCCAGGCAGAAGCCAGGAGCCAAGCACTTCTTCCAGGTCTCCCATGTGGGTGCAGAAGCTCAAGCACTTGGGCCATTTTCTGTTGCTTTCCCAGGCCATCAGCAGACAGCTGGATCAGAAGTGGAGTGCCTGGGACTTAAACTGGTACCCATATGAAATGCCAGCCCTGAAAGCCATCCCTTAACCTACTATGTCACCGTGCCATCCCCGAAAAGTAAAATACTATTGATGTATGAGAAAACATGATTCTATCTCAAAATAATTACAAAGAGTATAAAATAAGTAAGTAAGGGGGAAATTGAGAAACAGAAAGTGGTGACATCCTGTATGGTACTATTTATCTGAAATTCCATATAATAAAAATTAATAGTGACAATAAACTAGATTTTTTTTAGGAATGTAAAGTTTGAGGTAGTATGAGGAAAAGCAGAAAAGTTGGACTGAGAAGAAAAGACGGGGCCAACACTGTGGCGTAGTGGGTAAAGTCACAGCCTGCAGTGCCAGCATCCCATATAGGCACCAATTCGAGTCCTGGCTGCTCCACTTCCAATCCAGCTCTCTGCTATGGCCTGGGAAAGCAGTGGAAGATGGCCCAGGTCCTTGAGTCCCTGCACCCATGTGGGAGACCTGGAGGAGGTTCCTGGCTCCTGGCTTCAGATCTGTATATCTCTGGCCTTTGTGGCCAATTGGGGAGTGACCCAGTGGATGGAAGACCTCTCACTCTCTCTGCCTCTCCTTCTCTCTCTGTGTCACTCTGACTCTCAAGTATATAAATAAAGCTTATAAAAAAGAAGAAAAGATGCGAATTTTGGTGTGTTTAATATTATCTTGATGAATTAATGGATGTCTAAGGTGTAAAAATGTGAAAAATCAGATTCCATATTTTATATGATGCTATTTACTGCATGTCCACTATGACTCAGAGTTATACAAGTAAAATTTTAGAAAAAAATAATTTCAATATGTGACTTATTTAAATATATTTAAATATAATTATTTAAAAATGTTAACTAAAATGTATTGATCCTTTTTCTTTGTAATATACAAGGATATTAGTGACATCTACCTAGCATACATCAGAGTTTATGACAAGCAAAGCAAAAATAACAAAAAAGTTGTGTGTCAGATTAGCATTTATGTTAGCAGTTTGAAATTTTAGCGTGTTTGCTTTGCTGTTAATTCTTGACTGAAACATATTTGCATAACATTTACTTAAAAATAACCTAAATGCCTGAAATTGTATACTAATCATTGTAGTTAAGTGTTTACCTGTATAATTTAGCTCTGTTATTCTGACACTACTGCATAAACTTGTATGTTGCATAAAACATCAGTATTATAGATGTATATGCACAATTGTTAATGAATTCATACTATGTGCCTGTCACTAATGTAAATGTGAAGTTTATCTTATCTAGATGTGTTGCTAAGGTCTTTAGCAGATTGTAGCTAACCATGAACTCAAAGCTATTATAGACTGCCATACTCAAATTTCTTTCAACCAAAATAATATTCTGCTTCTAATGAATACTGTGAATCTGGAGAGTCCAGACAGTTTACCTCTAGTTCTTTTTTTTTTTTTCTTTATGAAAGCAATTTAGCAGTTTACCCCTAGCTGTTAAGGACTAATGACATATAGTCCAATTGCAAGTTGTATTCAAATGAATGAAAATGGGAAATCAGGTGAGTAACAATACAGGATTGATGTGAAATACTTTTCTCTTTTAAAAGGTTACCAAACTTCAGATCAGCATTAATTAAGTGTTGAATTTGCAATTAAAGATACTATCACTTTAACACCCGATGTGTGTATGCACAGGCATAATCAATCAAACACTGATTGCTTTGCAAGAAAAAGTCATTTCCATTCCCATCTCATTGAGTTCTCCCAGATAAATTTATACACCACACACACACACACACACACACACACACACACACACACTCATGCATGCTTGCACAATACAGATATTTTGACACTTAAACTTTTGGAAATACACTATTGTCTGAATCATTTCGCCTTTACTAGGAAAAAATGTGGCTAAATATCATAATTACCTTCCCAGTTGCATGTAATTTGCAGATTTCTGAGCTCTATCTCAATGAAATAGTGTTTCCTTTTTATTTAAATTGTAAGTTTATTATTTAAACAATAGAGAAAAAATGTCAGTTACATGGAACTATGGCTACCTTTCATAATATTCGATGCACATTATTATAGCCAAATAATTGAAGTAGGATACTTATATTTTCCCTTTCTTTAATTCTTTCTTTATAAACTGAAATTAATGTGGCTCATGGTCCTGGAAGTGTAAGGCTTATGGGAGTTATCCTGTGATGGCCTGCTTGATGACAGGGTCCCAAAACAGTGTAGAGCATCATATGACAAGAGACTGAGAGCACAGATATATCCATGTTTTTGTGTTTGTGAATTTTTGTAAATCCATTTGAGTTTTATCTTGGGGACTCTTCACAATGGACCTAATCTAAACCTTGTTTCCCAAAGATGTCAACTTTCAATATTACAATTGAGTGGTGTTTGCATCCTATTAATACTCACAATGAATATTCAACTCAGACATCAGTTCCGGGGGACAAGCCATAGTCAAGTCATAACATTTCATGCCTGGCTGCCCAAACGCATGACTTTCTCAGTTTGCAAATGATAATAATTCCAAAGTCCTAATTCCAGAATTAATGTAATTATTTTATTTTTTAAAAAATAATTTGATATTCAAAAGATGGAGTGGGAGAAGGAGACAGAGAGAAGGAGGAGTGGCACTTACACTCACTGTTCAATTTCCAAATGACTGGAATGCCCACAGCTGGGACAGGCTTCAGGACTCCCACATGGGTGGCAAAAATACAACTACTTCAATCATGACCTGCTTCTCCCAGGGCAGGCATTAGCAGGAAATTTAAATAGGAGAAGATCCAGGACTGAAATCCAAGCACTCTGATATGGAATCAAATCAAATCAATTTGATATGGATTCAAATCCAAGCATTCCCATCTGGTGGCTTAACTGATAGGCCAAATATCCAGAGGCCAGCACTAATTCAAAAGGTTAAAATGTAAAATCTCTTCTGAGTCATAAGGCAAAATCCTTTGCTCTGTAATCCTGTAATATAAGAAGAAATTATCTACATCCAATAATGAAACATGCAGAAGGTACACATCTTGTTTGCCTAGGGCTTAAGGCCCAGGACAAGCAAATCCAGATTTCAACAGATCATGGAGCAACTTGGAGTCATTTGTGAGTTTATATGCCCTTTATTTACAGTGGCAGTGAGGACAGCCACATGCCCCTATGGTGGTGGGACCATAGGAGCTATCTGGTGTTGCGTACACAGTTGCAGTAAGACACACACACACACACACACACAGACACACACACACACACACACAGAGAGAGAGAGAGAGAGAGAGAGAGAGAGACTTCCACATACAGCCCACAGACAGCCAAACATAGCCACATCAATCATTAGTCCCACTCACAAGCAATCACATACCTGTCCATACCCATCCATAGGCAATCATGTGTGCCATGCCCCCTGCAGTTGCTTATATACATTTACAGACAAAATTAGATCAAAGGCAAGATGTTATCTAACAGATTGTGGACAGCTAGCTGAGAAAGTGGACCTGTTAGTTATTATGATACCAGTTACCACAGAGAGAAAGAGAGATGTGAACACCAAAATAAATAAATAAATTGTAGGACCCCAAAAGCGGTGTCCTTTTGTGACGACCCCAGAAACACAGACTCCAGACCAGACGATGCAAAAGAACAGGAGGCAGTTTTATTTCATTTGCGCAAATGGGCCCTCTGCTGCCGCAAGCAGCGAGAAAGAGAGAGGAGCCCCGAGCAGCTATCTCACACAGCTTTTAAGGGGCAAAACCACAAAATTAACATACCATAGGGTGGCGTAAGTTTATTGGGCAACTACAAGGGGAGGATGTCGTAGAGGAGGAGGAGAAACGGGGGGCTACGTGCCCTACGTGTCTAAGCTTGGACAAGGGGAGGGAGTCCTTGAAGAGCAGAAAGGGGTGGCTACGTGCCCTACACGTGCCTCACGTTTTTTTTGTTAAGCTTGAACAAGCACAGGGGAGGGGGCTTATGTGCGTACCAGGATGTTCTGTCGCCCTTATCTCTGGGTAGTAGCTGTCTGCTTTCTCTGTGAACTTAGTTTACTCCCCATTTCCCAGGACTGTTTTATTAAGGCCATTTTTATGGCGGCTCTTGGCCGCTCCTTTCATAAATAAATAAAGGCATGGGGATTTGATATTCTCACTTTCCAAGTCCATCTCCTCTACACATTTCTATTCCAAAAAGGAAGAATAGTCAAGTAGAAAGGAATAATAGGTCCAAAAACTGTTGGAAACCCAGGAAAAAAAAAAGTATTAAATCTTAAAGTAGCAAGTCTGGCATTTTGTGTGTACTGTAGCAAGATATGGACTCCTCAAGGCTTTAGGCAGCACTGTCCCAAGACTTGCCTCAAGTGACTGCCGCTGGTGGCTGCACACTCTTATCAGCAGCATTCACAGAAAGGCATGGGATGTTGGTGGTTGTTTTCCATTTATGGCATCATCATTGTGGATTTACTCCCATAGCTCTACCAGACATTTAATCCACTGGTGTTCTTTGCAAAAATTCTAGTTCTTCACCAGGTTTCTTGCTGGTCTCCCAGGCATTCCACAGAAATCTCAGCAAAGATTCCATAATTTTTGCATTCTATACACCTACAAAATCAGCCATTGGTTCAGTACCCAGATGGCTACCATGGTCAGGGCTGGGCCAGGCCAACATGAGGATGCAGGGGCTTCATCCAGATCAGGAATGTGGATGTAGGGACCCAAGCACTTGAACTGCCTTCTGCTGCTTTCCTAGGTACATTATCAGGGAGCTGGATTGGAAGCGGGACACTCACTCAAGACATGAACCAACACCAATATGGGATGCTGGCATCCCAGACAGTGGCTAAAACTGCTGTGCCACAATGCTTGCCCTAGGAACAAATTTTAAACACCATAGTTGGAATAGGTTTCCACTCTGTAATATCTCACAATGTAGAATACATTCTAGCATGACTTCTGAGTGGACAAATCATATCTAAAACACATGTAGAGAGGAAAAAAGACCTAACAATGCTAGAGAAATCAGGGTGATATTTTTTCCATAAATGTTTAGGATTCATTTAGTGATTGAACCCTTCAGTTTCATAAGCATCTCTTAAATTATAATCTTAAATATGACCACTTTACTTTTGTTAAATTCTATTTTCCCTTTGCTTGTCTGATGACATTAAAATTTATTACATATGTATGACTATTTAAAGCCTTGACATTTTAATACATGCATTAGTAAGTACCTCAGTCTTTTTCACTTTTCTACAACAGAATAACTCTGAGACTGAGTAATTTAATTAAAAACAAATATTTGTCTCTCACAGTTCTGAAGGCAATGAAGTCCGAGTTTAAGACACTGGCATTAGTGAAAGTTTGTCATTACATTCTCAGGTGGTGGAAGATGGTAAGCAGTAAATTCTTGCTTGACAATTTTTTCTATAATGCCATTAATCCACTCATGAAGGCAGAGCCCTTATGATTTAAGGAACTTCCATTAGGTCCACCTTTCTAATATTGTTGCAGGAGTTTGTGATTCTAAATGCCCAGTTTGTGTTACGTGACCACAGATTTAGAATCATGTACAAGGAAGAGTGTGCAAAACTGAAGTAGTTGTTAAGTGAAAAGATAAAATGTAAACAAAATAGAAAGCTCTCAGCCACACTGAGAGGGGTTTCTGAAGGAGAGAACCATTGAGGACTGATTGTCTAGATTTTACAAGCAGTAAGACAGGAGGTTCTCATGATTGGTCTAAGAAACAAATTATGAAATGATAGTTTTGGTTGTTAAATTGGGTGAAAGTTAATTCTACAGTTGAGACACAAATGAAACTTTCCCCCAAACTCTATAAAACTCTCATTACCTAGATCAGTAACAACTACATTGGAAAACCTTGAATAAAATGATTGGCACATGACATCAACATCATTCACAGAAGTCTGTTGCTTGACTTTTCTCATGTCCTCTGAGACTCATCTCCAAATGATGGCGAGAGTCCCCCACTCCCCCAGTCCCTGTCTACCTAGTCAGAAGTCTATCAATCCCCCTCTTAAGAGGTACCCTAACTGCTGTTAGAGAGGAGGGATGATGACTGCTCTGGCTACTTCAAGCTGGAGATGGGTGATGTTGGAGACAATAAGTGTTCCTCCTCCAAAGGTCTGTCTAGGGTTCTCAGATCAAAGGTCTGTATCTGTTGTTCCATCTGCAAGCATTTGGTAACCTCTAGACAGGAAGAGGCAAGCTTTATAAGAAAGTTGAACATACAGGGCCAAACAAAAGCGGTATTACAAAACTGCAAAGAGGAGCTACAAAAGGAAAAATCCATGTCCGTATGTTAGAGTCCTAAATAGGACAAGAAGGACTCAGCTAGTTTGGACTTAAACCTGTCTAATTGTCTTATGAGCCTGATACTGCCATTTAGAACTTATGTACTTTCTTATAACAGATGAGAGGTATTAATCCAAAGTCAGTATGTCTCATTTAATAATCTACATGCCCCACTTTGTTGGGACATGAGGATGTCTAACGCCTACTATTTTACTACAAGACCATAGAACTTAATAAGTTAAAGAAGTTTGTTCAGCCTTGATGGGTATAATTGTGGCCCCCCCATCCCTTTTGAACTAAAAGAGTGAGATTTAAGACAGATCTCTACAAGGAGGGAAAACTGGCAAACCAAAAGAGGCTTCTGTATGTATAGTATCTCACTCCAGGGCTTTCTAAGAGTGGATTGTCAAGGGCATTGTGCTTGAAATGCAGGGAAATTCTGTCACCCTTCCGTGTATTCCATTGTCAACAGCATTAAAAACATGGCATCAAACCATTAGTGGAAATAAGCAGGTGAAGAATAAGATGAAAAAAAAATTAGCAATCTGAGTAGCAATGGTATCCCCCATCTTGATGATAGAATTAAAGGATGACAAAATTGAGGGATGAAGCTGGGGAAGAGTGTGTGTAACATTTTAATTACTCTTTTTTATACCAGAGTTCAAATCCTTTGGTAACTTTGCAGGAATATTCATTTTCCTTTGATATGTTGAGGTCATCTTCCAAGATTGAAGTTGGTTCAGAAACTCAGGATTTCATTTGAGAACGGTGATCCAGGATTCTAATTGGGACACTTGCTGCAGCAGGAATAGAAAGAATAACAAAATTGTCGGCCTGATCTAATCAGAGTTATGGTAATCAAACAGTTAAAAATTGGCAGATAATGCCAACCCCTTTAAGACTCAGTTTTACCAAGCAATAGAGAATCATATGCTCCTATTGTCAAGAGATGAAGAAGAAAGTCACTACAAAACACAAACTGCAGAGAAAGGATATGAAAACATCAGGTTAGAAAAGGATCAAAGGATTGAGTTTTCTCTGTTGCTAAATTTGGTGAAGAAACCTGTCTGTCCTGTTGTAGCTAGAGGCCTCCCCTCTCCCCTCCTGACATTTGACGTTGAATGAGTAGGGGTAGGAAGGAGAAAGAGAGAATGAGGAGTGTAGATTTTAGTCCAATACCTTAAGGGGCTGTTGGAGTCTGGCTCCTACTAGGGAGCCTCCCTAGGAAATTTCAGTTACTCCAAGACCATACTCCAGTATCACCCACTGGATGAATTTACAAAAAAAGGAAGACCAGCTTTCCCAGCACCAAAAGGAGAGAGAGGTTAATCAGATATACCTCAACAAGCCTCCCCTCCTAGCCTTTAATACTGACAGCCACACTAGATACTTTTTAACTGAGTTTTGGAATTTTTGATTGATAAAGGACTATGGTGGAGTTCAGAAAGTCTCTGGAAAAAAAGTTGAAAGTGGATCACTTCAATTACCTGTTGCTGCCCCTCTTCATGGAGGAATGACACTAAACCCTGCCTAGGCTTCATATCTGAGTCACGGCACCATTATGTCACTCCCCCTCTTCGTGGAGGAACGACACAGGACCCTGCGCTGTTCTTTGTCTGCTCGGCCCTCCCCGGGTTTGCTGCTGGTTCTTCCCGGGTTGGCTACCGACCCTTCCACCTCCGTGGAAGGGCAGTTCCCCCTGGCCACTTTCCCCACTTCCGTGGGGGAGCAGCACACCGCCGGCCGGCTCTCTCGGGGGCTGCACAGATGTTCCCTCAGATGTTCCTGGTGCATGTTGTCTCTCTCCTCCTTTATAGTCCTCTTCCACCAATCCCAACTCTGCTACCCACACGCTGAGTACACTGCTCTCCTCCAATCAGGAGCAGGTCCTACAGTTTATTAGTTGAACTGGAGGCAGCTGTGTAGAAGCTGTTTCTCCCTTCTCAGCGCCATATTGTGGGAGAGCAGATGCATAGAATAAGTCTTAATTCCAGTAACAGTCTAGTCCGAGTTGCTCCCCACAATTACCCTTATGACAATTCCAGGTGAGCCCTCAAGAAATGCTGCAGAAGTCTGCAGTTCTAATCACTGGGCATCCTGTCTTTTGACCATGAAGCAATAAGAACAGGTACAAGAAAGTATGTGTAAAGTAGAAGTAGTTTATTAAGTGAAAGGGGAAAGCAAATGTAAAAGACACAGCTCCTGCAAGCAGTGAAATGGGTCTCTAACGGAGGGAACCATTGAGGGCCGATTGTCTTGGGGTTTGTATAGACTATAAATTCCCATGATTGGTCTGGAAGAGGCATTGAGAAGAGATTTTTTTGACTGGTTAATTGGGTGACTTAGTCTCCAATTGAGAGTCAATAAAACCACAGAAAGCACATGAAGCCTTCCACCCAAGACGTGTAAATCTCTCCTTACCTAGATCAGGTGCAACCGCCTAGATAAACCTTGATTTAAAGGACTAGCCTGTGACCTCAACGCCCTTCACAGGAGCCAGTGGGTGACTTTTCTGCAGCCCTCTAAGACCCATCTCCACGCGGTGGGGAGGGTCTCCTATGATCCCATCTACTGGCTGGGGTTCTATCTCTCTGTCTTTAATGTACCAAAGATTAAGTTTCCAACACTAAGTCCAACAAAGTGACTGATGCACTTTGGCTTTTGCCATTGCATGGAAGACTTGGATCAGTCTCCAGTTTCCTGGGTTAGGCTTGGTCCAGCCCCAGTTTTTGTAGCCATATGGGGAGCAAACCAGCAGATGTGGGGCCTTTCTGAATCTCTGATCATTAGATAAATAAAGATAAATATTTAGAAAAATCAGCTCAGGGAATTCTAAGGATAACAAACAAAAAATAAGCAAAATCAGGGAAGCAATATGAGAAAACAAATAAGAAGTTTAATAAGGGCCAGCGCTGCAGCTCACTAGGCTAATCCTCTGCCTGCAGCACCAACACACCGGGTTCTAGTCCTGGTCGGGGCGCCGGATTCTGTCCCAGTTGCCCCTCTTTCAGGCCAGCTCTCTGCTGTGGCCAAGGAGTGCAGTGGAGGATGGCCCAAGTCCTTGGGCCCTGCACCACATGGGATACCAGGAAAAGTATGTGGCTCCTGCCATCGGATCAGCATGGTGAGCTGGCCGCAGTGCGCCGGCCACGGCGGCCATTGGAGGGTGAACCAACGGCAAAAAGAAGACCTTTCTCTCTGTCTCTCTCTTTCACTGTCCACTCTGCCTGTCAAAAAAAAAAAAAAAAAAGGACTAATCTATGTGTTATTATAATCCTAGAAGGAGCACATGAAGAGACAAGAACAGAGGCTTATTTAAAGAATTAATGGCTGGCACTGTGGCATAGCAGGTAAAGCTGCTGCCTGCTATGGTGGCATCTCGTATGGGATCCAGTTTGAGTCCCAGCTGCTCCACTTCTGATCCAGCTCTCTGCTATGGCCTGGGAAAGCAGTGGAAGATTTCCTAAGTCCTTGGGCCCCTGATCCATGCTGAAGACCTAGAAGAAGCTCCTGGCCCCTGGCTTCAGATTGGCCCAGCTCTGTCCATTGTGGCCATTTTGGGAGTGAACCAGCAGATGGAAGATCTCTCTCTCTCTCTGCTTCTGCCTCTCTGTAACTCTGCCTTTCAAATAATAAATAAATCTTTGAAAATATCAAGAAAAAAGTCATGCATCTTTTCTCTTTAGAGGTCTTTACAGGAATTTAATACCCCATCCTATGTACAACTTCTTATTTTTGCTGAGAAATAGGTGGGTTTCTCAGAAGAAACCTTGCAGGATATTAGACTGTGGAAGAATATAATCAAGGTGCTGAAAGAAAAATAACAAATGATGCAGCCTAGATTATTCCCAATACTGTACACTAGATACGAAAGATAAACACTTGTTCATGAAATCAAAGCAGAGAGATGTTGTTATTATTCAAGCTTCATTTTTGTTTTGCTTTTGTTTTGCAATATATATATTTATTTAATTTTATTAATATGAAACAGATTTCATGTATTTCATAGGTGTGATTATAAGAAGATAACCATATTTCTTTCCCTCCTTGCCTTCCTCCCTGAACCTCTCTCCTTCTATCCTCTTTTTTTAATTTTTGTGAAAACATTATGGGGTTCTTGACGTTGAAACAAAAGGACAGAAGTTGCTACATGAAAATATCAAGTCCACGGTAAAGGTAAGACTGTGAGTCAGTTCAGAATATTCCAAAACTGCAATGTTGAAGCCAAAATTCTTTTAACAACATTAGAAAAATTACAAGATAAACTACTAAAAAGCTATACTTGCAATAATTAAATATGAATAGTTATAAAATTACAAAATATGGTCGGAAGAGAAGTCAAAATGTGAGTTTTTGCATGCAGTTGGCATTTAAGTTGTTAAGAATTAAAAGTAAACCATTATAACCATTAAATGTTTTATGTTTGTTTCATTGTAATCAGGAATAAAACAAACCTGAAGTAGATAAAGAGAAAGGAATCAGAGTATATACGCACACACACACACACAAACTCACTAAATCACAAGGAAAATATCTGGCAAGAAAGGAAGAAACAGTAGCTACAAAAAACCAGGGATCAATTAATAAGAAAAACGTCCTTATCTCTCAATGTTTATATCGAGAACGCTGGCCTGCACCTCACTCCCCCACCCCCTGCTCCGGCTCCCGGGGTCCCGTCGGACATCTGCCCCCCCTGCCGGTCTCCGCGCTCCGGCCTCTCCCCGCCCGGCCCCTCCCGCACTAGGAGTCCTGGAACCGGGGCGGCCCGGGGAGTCCTGGGCGCGGGCAGCGCCGCCTGGAGGACGGCGAGCGGCGCTGCAGCCGGGAGACGCGCGCCCAGCGCCGACAGAGGCGGGCGGCAGCGGCGGCGGCTCGGCCTCGGCGGAAAAAAAAATCATATTGCGAGTCAATTGGTAAAAGACATGAAGTTGACTGGATAAAGTTTTAAAGTTTAATTGTATGTTGCCTAAAAGCGATCCATTTTAGCTATACTAACGCAAGATGAAAGTAACATGATGTAAAAAGATACTCCATTCCAATGGCCAGCAAAAGAAAGCTGAAGTGTTACATAATGGATCTGGAGGGCGATTCATCAGAATATAACATTGTATAAATGTACATTCATCACCAAAGCATCCAAATAGATAAAGTTAATATCAAAACTAAAGAAGACAGGCAGAAATACAATAAAAATGGAAGACTTCGATGCTCTATTTTCAATGATGAACAGACCATCCAGACAGAACAATAAGGAAGGAATACCAGATTTAAACTAAAATTTAGACCAAACGGACCTAACAGCCATCTACAAAACATTTCATTAACATCAGCAAAATACATATTGTATTCAAGTGCACACAGCACATTCTTTACACACAGTTTAACTTCCACTGCACACACAAAAAAAGAAGTTATACTGTTTTCTTGCACAACACAGTTACAATATATAATGATAAGGTATCCTGTATTATTTCAAAAGCTTAAAGAAGGATTTCAAATGATTTCACCACAAAAGGTGACAAATGTTTGGAGAGATAGATTTATTTATCCTGACTGAACATTTGTTTAAACATCGCATGATACCTCCTTAAAATTTATAATTTTAGGAAAAAATTGGGTAAAACAACTACAATAACAAAATAAAAAACACTCAACAATTGACTACTTAAATATTTAAAAGATTTGTAAAACACACACATCTATACCCACAAACAGAAAATTTTTAAAAATTATTTATTTATTATTTTTTAAAAGGCAGAGTTACAGAGATAGAGGGAGACATACACACTCATGGGGTGGTAGAGAAAGAGAGAGAGAGAGAGAGAGAGAGAGAGAGAGAGAGAGAGAGAGAGAGAGAGAAACTGAGAGAAAGGAGAGAGAGATCATCCATCCATTGATTCAGCAATCAATGACTACATCAGCTGGAGCTGAGTCTATCAGAAGCCAGGAGCCAGGAGCTTCTTCTGGGTCTCCCGAGTGGGTGCACGGGTCCAAGAACTTTGACCACCTGTCACTGCTTTCTCAGTGCATTAGCAGGGAGATGGATAGAAAGTGGCACATCTGGAATCGGAACTGGCCTATGGGATACCAGCACTGCAGGCGGTGGCTTTACCCACTACACAAAAGTGCTGACCCAACACATTTAAGAAGCAACAGCAGAGGCATGATCCATGAAAGAAATAAATAATATTCTGTGCTTCACTGAAACCAACTTTCTGCTGTATTTCAAATATCAAGAGGCTGCAGACTACAACACCAGCATCCTATATGGGTCCCAGTTCAAGTCTCAGCTGCTCCACTTCTACTCCATTTCCCTGCTAACGCACCTGGGAAAGCAGCGGAAGGTGGCTCCAGTCCTTGGGCTCCTGCACCCATGTGGGAGACCAGGATGAAACTCCCAGTTCCTGGCTTTGGTCTCTCTCCACATTGGCCATTGTGGCCACTTGGAAAGCAAACCAGCGGATAGAAGATCTCTCTGTCTCTCCTCTGTTGTAACTGACCTTCAAAAAATTAAATCTTCAAAAAGCATTATTATATACTGCTCACAGTATATCTGAAGTACACACATTGCTCAATGAAAAGAAATGGTACATAGCAAGCTCCCATGTCTATTTCACTGTACATATACACCTATGTGAGAAAACACATATTTAATGCATATTTGTACTCTTATGCATTGAGAGACAGAGAGGGAGAGAAGTAACAATGGAAAATTTTAACAACTGTTTCTTAAAAGGTTTATGTTTTTAATATTGCATTACTAAATAGGATTATATTATATTTATAAAACATTAACATTTTCACTGTGAATTATTTAAAAATTGGTTTCAGGAAAAAAGAATTGTGTTTTTATAGCAATAATGATCATTCACTGGTGCATGATCTATCTTCTATGTCTCATGAAAAATGGACTTCCTTTCTTGTTGTCTCTCTCAATCTCTCTCCATCTCTCTACCAGTATCCAACACCCAAATTCACCGACAATACATGTCTCATAATTTCAAGATGAGCATGATTCCTACTAAATAAATACACTTACTTAATTTTAATTAGAGTTCCTAATTTAACATTAGCAACAACAAAAATTAATACTTTCCCAACTGATGAATTCTTTTAGGCATAGTTATTTAAGGAACTATAAAAGCAGTCATTATTTTCTATGGTATTTTGTAATCTCATTGGGAAAATGGGTTTTATTAGAAAAATATATCTATCAAGGCAACATCTTGAAGAGTAAAGTATAATGTGGCTGAATGAGAAAGGTTAGAAACAGATTTGAACTCTGAAGGAAATGCAAGTTTCAATTAAAATAGAGAGGATATGCGGCTGGCGCTGTGGCTCACTAGGCTAATCCTCCTCCTGCGGCACTGGCACACCAGGTTCTAGTCCTGGTCGGGGTGCCAAATTCTGTCCAGGTTGCTCCTCTTCCAGGCCAGCTCTCTGCTGTGGCCCGGGAGTGCAGAGGAGGATGGCCCAAGTGCTTGGACCCTGCACTCTCACGGGAGACCAGGAGAAGCACCTGGCTCCTGGCTTCGGATCAGCGCACCAGCTGTAGCGGCCACTGGGGGGTGAACCAACGGAAAAGGAAGACCTTTCTCTCTGTCTCTCTCTCTCTCACTGTCTACTCTGCCTGTCAAAATAAATAAATAAATAAATAAATAAATAACAGTTTTTACTTTCTGCTGTGGAGTTTTCAGAAATTAAGTAAGATTTGAAAAATAGTGGTGGTGGTGTGGTTAAGATTGTCCCTTTATTTCAAAGTAATTCCCATGCCAACATTTATAATCTGGAAAGTTTTATCGTGTAAAAGTAAAATTGAGAATTATTTAGGATTTGTGAGATATTCAGTTTACCTGATGCTGATTTTTGTTCAAGAATAAAATAAACCCTCAATGAATTCACATTGAATTTGTAATTCATAAGAAACTTTACTTGTCAAAATATAATTTATATAAAAATTGATGAGTAATCATCACAGTTTTCATTAATTTTGATTTGGTTACAGGATAGATCATCCTGATCATCTGCTCATTTTAGAGCTAATCATATCTTTTTATCTGTGATGCTGATTTTTGTAGATCATGATGTATTTGAAATTCCAGACAGCCCAACTCAAACTAGTATAAATAGACAAAATTATCTTTCTAGTTCTCCTCTTTCTTCACTAACCTCAGCCTTTCTATTTGACATTATTTCCCCCATTTAAGTATCACAGTTCTTTTCTTTTGAATAAAGTATAAGGTATAAGAATTTGAGTCTATTATATGATATGTTGGACCCCCAGAATTTTGCCTTTTCAAAGAACCTAAAACCTGAAACTAAAAACAACAAATTTAAAACAAAGAACCTTAAATGTTTGCCCCAATTCCAGATGTATAAAGGCCTTTTTATAGGTACAAGCAGCTTATTGTTTGCTCATGACACTTAAGCTAATTTTATGGAATACAAACACAAGATATGTCATTAGAACAAAGTCAAACATAATTTCTAATGAAAAATTATTATTTTAATGAAAAAATTATTTTGTGAGGGAAATCTCTTGTGTCTGTATAATAATGTGTATGTTCATGTCAACTATACTATTATGTAGTAAAACGTTACTATTAACTGTTCTCTAGCGTGTTCAATTACCTTTCTTTGGTAATAAACTTAATTTCAGTCTATAGCTAAAAGCAGATGCTAGTAGCAGCCATTAACTTTTACCTTCTCCTGAGTTACACAGGAGATACAAGTAGTTAACTTGCTTATTGTTCATCTTTGACCTGGGGGGCTATAATTTCAAAGAATATTTGGGTAAATTCCTTTAGAGAACACATCAAAAACACTAACCATGTGACTTCAACAAAAATGAGGTCAAAAGACAATGACAGCAGTTTTCATGGTGCAGTTCAAACAGAAATGACGAAATCTGTTGCACAATATCCCCCTGGAGGATCCAGATTAATCCGGATGTTTGTTGAGTGATGAATCTGGATTAATCTTATGAGACCAGTTCCCATCTCAATGTCTGACATAAGTTAGGGTTTCAGAATGTATTTGAATAAAATTCATCAAAGAAACAGGAAGAAATATGGCTTACCTAGGCAACACAGCTAGTGATAGAACTGTATTCAGAAACTTTGACACCCACTACCATGGAGAAATCAAGAGGCCTGGTTTGTAATTAATTCTTCAGCAAAACATAGGGCAGAGGCAACCCTGGTGTTATATGCAGAACCCTAGATCATGTGGCAGCCTCGCAAACCCATAGGGTTCATTTAGAGAGTGATCTGACAGGAGCAGGCATTGTGGCACAGCAGGTTAAGCTGCCACATGGGACCCCCGCATCCCATACCAGAGGCTGGAGGGCCAGAGACTGAGTTGTGCACCTGAGCCTTCCTGCTGGTGATCGTGGAAAACAGTAGGTGATGTCCCTGGTACCCAGATCCCTGCCACCCATGTGGGAGTCCTGGATGGAGTTCCTGGCTCCTGGCTTTGGCATTTCCCAGCCCTAGCTGTTGCAGACACTGGGGAGTGAACCTGAGGCTAGAAGGTCTCTCCTCTCTCTCACACTCTCTCTCTCCCTCCCTCCCTCCCACCCTCATCCCTCCAAATAAATAAGTAAATAAAACATTTTTAAAACACAGGACAGTGATCTTTCAGAGAAAAAAAGAAATCAGTATATATACTGCACCCAAATAAACATTTTGTAATTCCATTGCCCACAAATGTCTAGAAGTAATGTGTGTGTATGGAGAGGGAAAGAAAGAGGGAGAGAGGGAGAAATGAAGACAGGGAGAAAGGAAGAGAGTGGGAATTGTCTATCCTGGATTTTTAATTTCCTCCTGTAGGTTTTTCTGGGGTGGTTTTCAGTTAGTACCAAGCGTGCCATTGCAGATATGGCTACCGACTCCTTTTCCACACCTGTCACAAAGGAGAATCAAAGCAGTTTGAACTAACTTAGGACAGACAGTGGCAAGCATTGATGTTCTTGCTCTACAACTGTGTAAACTTTCCCTCTCTCTGCTATAATAT
This sequence comes from Oryctolagus cuniculus, assembly GCF_051225735.1. NCBI lineage: Eukaryota > Metazoa > Chordata > Mammalia > Lagomorpha > Leporidae > Oryctolagus > Oryctolagus cuniculus. The sequence continues at coordinate 15,991,677 of NC_142873.1, read as the reverse complement.
AGTCTGAAGAACCCTGTATCATGTAAAAGATCAAAGAGCAATGGTTTTCATTGTGGTCCATGAGTCCCTAGGAATCCTCCAGGCCCTTTCTGTGGGACTGCAAGGTCAAATTAATCTTTTTTTTTTATTTTTTATTTTATTTTTTTTTGACAGGCAGAGTGGACAGTGAGAGAGAGAGACACAGAGAAAGGTCTTCCTTTGCCATTGGTTCACCCTCCAATGGCCACCGCGGCTGGCACGCTACGGCTGGCGCACTGCACTGATCCGATGGCAGGAGCCATGTACTTATCCTGGTCTCCCATGGGGTGCAGGGCCCAAGGACTTGGGCCATCCTCCACTGCACTCCCTGGCCACAGCAGAGAGCTGGCCTGGAAGAGGAACAACCGGGACAGAATCCAGCACCCCGACTGGGACTAGAACCTGGTGTGCCAGCGCTGCAAGGTGGAGGATTAGCCTAGTGAGCCACGGTGCCGGCTGGTCAAAGCAATCTTCACAGTGATATTGAGATATGGTTTGCTTGCCTCATTGTGCTGACACTCATTGGTGATGATGAATAAACCTGTGAGTGCCTAGCACAGATCATTGCAGTGATAGGAAATTGTGACAGCAATCATTGCCATTCTTCACTTCTGTGCAAACACAGGGAAAAAAGAGAGAAAACTGCCAGTTTCACTTATTCATGTCCTTAATGTGCCACTGCCTGGTCTTCTGGTTATGATATCAGAATCCCTTATTGGGTGCCTGGGTTTAAGTACCAGTCTGCTCCCAATTCCAGCTTTGTGTTAATGCACACCTTGGGAGGCAGCAGTTAATAGCTCAAGTACTTGGATCCCTGCCACCCCTGTGGGAGACCTGGATTAAGTTTCAGGATCCTGACTTTGCCCTGGCACAGCCCAGACTGTTGCAGGTATTTGGAGAGTGAATTAACAGAGAAGAGATATCTGTCTATCTCTAACTCTGTATCCCTTTCTCTATCTCTCTGCCATTCAAATCAAATCAAATAAATAAACAAAAATTTAAAAGAATGTCTTTAATAAAACAATAAAGTTATTGATTATATTAAATCTTAACATTTGCATGTACATTTTTTAATATTCCGTGTAACAAATTAGAAAGTATGCATAGAGTACTCATGGAGAGAAGGTGCCTATTTTAAGGAAAAGTGCTTGTGAAATAGCAGAGGCAGAAATTAAAATCATTTTAGGAGTCAGTGTAGTGGGACAGCAGGTTTAGCCACTGCCTGTGACCCCTCCATCCTATATGAGCACTGATTTGAGTCCCAGCTGCCCCACTTCTGATCCAGCTCCCTGCTAATACACCTGTGAAATCAGCAGAAGACGGCTGAAGTATTTTGGCCCTGCCACCCATGTTAGAAACCTGGATGGAGGGGGCTGCTGCTGTGGCACAGCAGGTTAAGCCACTGCCTGCAGTGCTGGCATCCCATATGTGTGCTGGTTCAAGACCTGGCTGCTCCACTTGCAATCCCGCTCTCTGTTACGCCTGGGAAAGCAGTAGATGAAGGCCCAATCCTTGGGCCCCTGCACCCGTGTGGGAGACCTGGAGGAAACCCCTGCCTCCTGGCTTTGGATTGGTGCAGCTCCGGCTGTTGTGACCAATTGGGGAGTGAACCAGCAGATGGAGGACCCCTCCCTCTGCCTCTCCTCTTTCTATGTAACTCTGACTTACAAATAAATAAATAAATCTCTAAAGAAAAAGAAACCTGGATAGAGTTCCAGGCTCCAGGCTTTGGCCGGGCCCCAGAACATTGTGGCCATCTGGGAAGTGAACCAGCAGGTGAAGATTCTCTCTCTCTCTCTCTTCTCACACTCACTCTCACCTGTGTGCATGTCCATCCTTTCTGTAAATCCACCATTCAACTGAAAATAAAATAAACCTTAAAAAAGGAAATGAGGGGCTGGCATTGTGGATAGCAGGTTAAGCCACCACCTGTGATGCCGGCATCCTATGGGTGCCAGTTTGGGTCCTGGCTGCTCCATTTTCAATCCAGCTCTCTGCTGATGCACCTGGGAAAGCAATGGAGAATTATCCAAGTACTTGGGCTCCTGCCACCCACATGGGAGACCAGAATAAAATTCCTGGCTCATGGCTTCTGCCTGGCCATTTGGAGAGTGGACTAGCAGATGGAAGATCTCTATGTCTTTCCTTCTTTCTCTGTAACTCTGCCTTTCAAATCTATAAATAAATAAATCTTTTTAAAAGTAGGAAAATAAAATCATTTTTATTTGAAAGGGTTATCAACAGATAACTATCAGCATTTGGTCTTAGGTATTTGGCAAACATTTTCTAAACAATCCATTTCTAAAAAAATGAATGAAGTGAGCCTTCACTTCAAGGAAAACAATTGACAAAATTGGAGCTCTTGGGGCTGGCATTGTGGCACAGCAGGTTAAGCCACCACTCGGGATACCCACATCCAATATTGGAGTGCTGGTTTGGATCCCATATACTCTGCTTCTGAACTAGCTCCCTGCAAATGCACATGGGAAACAGCAGCTGGTAGTTAAAGTGCTTCCATCCTTGTCACCTGTATGGGAGGCCCAGAAAGAGCTCCTGGCTCCTGGCTTCCACCAAGGCAGTCATTTGGGGAGTGAGCCAGTAGGTAGAAAATCAGCATTTGGAAGAACTCCTATCCACCATTGTGAAGTAGACATCTCCCCAGCATTTACCTTTCCAACAAGATGGATGTGATATTCAAAACTGTGATGTTTTATGTTGCAGTATGTGAGATTCCTCAACAGCTGGGTGATCTGGATAGTTCAGGGATCTAATGTTATTCAAATGGCCAGGCCATATTGCCACAAAATCGTAAGTGGGAAAAGGCCCAAGACCAATGAATTAAAGCCTAGCAGGCACAAAAAGTTCATGGTATGATTTCAGATTTCACATTATAACAAAGCTTTAAGAAACTGCCACTAACTGAATTTTAACACAGCATCACAGAAAAATATCCCTAACTATCTGAAAAGATTATTAAAATACTCCTTAACTTTCTAGCTAGCTCGGTGTGAGGATGGATTTTCCTCACAAACTTAAACCAAAATAACATATCACAACAGATGGAATGTAGAAACAGATATGGGATTCTAGTTGTGTTGAAGAGATGTGAAAAAACTGTTAAATAATGCCACTTGCATTTTTTTTTTGTTTTGGAAAATATAGTTGTTTTTCATAAATTAGTATTATTTATATAAACTTGCAGTGGGTTTATTGTTTTATTTTGAATTAATACTACACAAATATGTTTAGGTGTTCTCCATTTAAATTTATATCCTAGTAACTATAAATAGGTGTAACTCATGCAAAGAAAGCTCTGTGGGGGTGCTCAATAAATTTTAAAGAATATAGAGCCGGCGCCGTGGCTCAATAGGCTAATCCTCCACCTTGCGGCGCCGGCACACCGGGTTCTAGTCCCGGTTGGGGCGCCGGATTCTGTCCCGGTTGCCCCTCTTCCAGGCCAGCTCTCTGCTATGGCCAGGGAGTGCAGTGGAGGATGGCCCAGGTGCTTGGGCCCTGCACCCCATGGGAGACCAGGAAAAGCACCTGGCTCCTGGCTCCTGCCAGGATCAGCGCGGTGCGCCGGCTGCAGCGGCGGCCATTGGAGGGTGAACCAGCGGCAAAAGGAAGACCTTTCTCTCTCTGTCTCTCTCTCACTGTCCACTCTGCCTGTCCAAAAAAAAAAAAAAAAAAAAAAAAAAAAAAAAAAAAAAAAATTTTAAAGAATATAAAAGGATCCAGAGACCAAAATGTTTGAGAATTCCTGTTCTACTCATTCATCATAACTGCACATTAGTCCACTGTGTTGATGTTGAATTTTAGTAGAACTGGACAAGTGAGAAGAAAAGTTGCAACTGTATTGGAATCCTTGGATAAAAATACAAAGGTACTTCAAAAAATCATGGAAGATGTAATTTCTTAAAAATCTTGTATTGAGTGAATATAATTTTCATAAGCACAACTTTGGGAATATAGTGGTTCCCCCACACACCCACCCTCCCACCCCCACTCCCATCCCACCTCCTACTCCCTCTCCCATCTCATTCTTCTTTAAGAATCATTTTTATTTAACTTTATGTACAGCAGACCAGCTCTATACTAAGTAAAGATTTCAACAGTTTGCACACATACCCACACACACACAATGTAAAAAGTACTGTTTCGGAACAAGTTTTGCAGTTAATTATCATAGTAAAATTCATTAAGGACAGAGGTCCTACATGTGGAGTAAGTGCACAGTGACTCCTGTTGTTAATTTAACAATTAACACTCTTATTTATGACCTCAGTGATCACCCGAGGCTCTTGCCATGAGCTGTCAAGGCTACAGAAGCCTTTTGTGACCACAAACTCTGTCAGTATTTAGACAGGGCCATAAGCAAAGTGGAAGTTCTCTCCTCCCTTCAGAGAAGAGTGCAGCCTTCTTTGATGGCCCCTTGAAAGATGTAATTGAAAGAAGTGTGCATAGGACTGACATTGTGGCATTATGGGTTAAGCCTCCCCCTGTGACACCGCCATCCCATATGGGCATCAGTTTGATTCCTAGCTGCCCTACTTCTGATCCAGCTCCCTGATAACATGCCTGGGAAAGCAGTGAAAAATGGCCTAAGTATTTGGGCCCCTGAACTCACATGAGAGACTTGGATGAGGCTCCTAGTTTCAGCCTGGCCCATCCCTGGCCATTGCAGCCATTTGGGAAGTGAACCAGTAGATTTACACTCTCTCTCTCTCTCTCTCTCTCTCTCTCTCTCTCTCTCTCATTTCTCTCTGTAACTCTGCCTTTAAAATAAATGAATCTTTTTAAAATGTTAGTGCACATTTTTCATGCATGTGCTCTTACGGGTGAAAAAAAAAACAACAAAACCTCTGAGGATTCAGATGTCCATTATATCATTGAAGATATTAGGGGCCAGTAGACTGTGACATGACAAGACATTCCTTCCAATATAAAGGAAAATATATTGCATCGGAGACTTCCTGCCACTAATAAAGAAGCCCAGTGCTCTCTGGGCACTTTGGATGCTAGAGACAGCACATACCATACCTGGGAATATTGCTCTGATCCCCATAGTAGGTGACATGAAAGATGGCAGCTTTGTTAGATAAGAGCCAGAACAGACTCCACCAGCAGGTCTGGTTGTGGTGACAGCAACCCTGCCAACCTTATGGTACTAGAAGAGGCTCCATGTGGATTTTGTGATAAACATCAATAAAAGAGTCACAGTGTAGACCTCTAAGGGTTCTGGAACAAAGACACACTATTGGCAGTAGAAAACAATGTACCATTTGAAAAGCAGTTTGGTGTACACCAGGACTCCAGCAGAGGAACAGCATCTAAGCAAGAGACATTAAGAGACAATGGAACAAATATAGCCATCAGATTACTGCAGATCTACCATCAAGATTGGTGGGCCCAGCAGGGAAGTGACATAAAACAGAAGTGTACATAGCAGAGCCAAAGTGTACAAGAAAGTTCCACCAGCAGGTAGGCTAGACATCCCTGTCATTAACCACTGCCACCTGAGCACCTGTCCCCCAGCTCAGAGCTATGGCTGCATGACAAGCCCGTGCAGCACGAGGGAAGCTGGGAGTGGTCCACATACAGGACAGTCTGGTGTGCTGGTCAGGTCAAAAAGAAGGTTGATGGTCCCACTCTAGAATAACCTTGGGAGACTGGTGGGGGGGATTCTCCCAGTGGGAATAGTTTTAGGTGGTGCCTGTGATCATGCATTTAGTGTGGAAAGAGAAATGGCCTGAGGAAAGAATATATACATACAGAGACTCATGAATAGTGCTAACAGCCTGGAAGGTGGAAGATTTGGAAGAAGGAGATCTGTGAAAGAGGCAGATGGAAGAACAAAAGGGAAGAAGCACAAAGTGTGAGCATCTTTTTCTCACTCTTAACACACTCCAGAGACTATTCACCACAGAACAGAGCCCTAAAGGTAGAAGGGCTGAGCCCACTGATGACAGTCAGCCCTGTTGCTGGCCACCTGAGTGTAGCACAGAGGAGCTATGGTGGAAGGGGTGAAAGCTATGCATAGGTGAACCAGCATGTGCTCCCTCTCAGTGACACTGGTCTAGTGATGGATCTAGTTCCTGCTGCTGCCTAATAAATCAACTTCCTAGGAAGAGAGACCAGTGCTGAGCCCACTAGTCGGCAGCATCCTTTGAAGAGATCTGCAAGTACAGCTTTTCTTCTTCTGCCTACAGGGTCTCAGCCAGCATCACCACTAAAGGTCTTGCATAAGTTTCCATCCTTAGATAGAGGATTCTATAAAACAGCCTCCTGAATCAGCAGCCCCTCTTTGTAGCAATGAGCACGCAGTTTAGAGTCCTATCACAAACCACTTCGTGTGAGTTGAGTTGTCCCTCCCCGTTCCAAGACAAAAGATGTTTTAAAGTCTTAACACCACTATCTGTGATTGTGACCTTATGCGGAAATAAGGTTCTTGCAGATGTAATCATGTGAAGATGAGATCAATGGCTGGAGCAGGGCCGATCTTAAGCCAGGAGCCAGGAACTTCCTCCAGGTCTCCCATGTGGGTGCAGAGGCCCAAGTACCTTGGGCATCCTCCACTGCTTTCCCAGGGCATAACAGAGAGTTGGATTGTAAGAGGAGCAGCCAGGACTAGAATCGGCACCCATATGGGATGCCAGTGGCACAGGCCAGTGTGTTAACCCACCGCACCACAGTGCCAGTCCCTATTAATGATTTTTTAAATCATCAAATCTCAGCATTGTTTGTTGAAAATAGAACTCTAACCACTGACAAGAACGGGGTCCTAGGGATTTTTTCACCTTCCATCAGTAACCCTGTCCATCCAGGGACCCTTGTGGATATTGAAGGACTGAACTGACGCCTGTGCTGTGGCCTCCCTCAGAGGCATGATAAAGTCCTAACAGTTTTCTGTTCTCCAAGCACTTGTAATGAAGGCAGGAGGACAGGCGATGACAGCCACAAGAGTGGTGTCACAGGGAGGAAACTCAGGAAGCCCAACTGCCCTGTCTGCACCCTCACGGGCTCTCCACTTTTTTCTGGCAGTAAAAGCCACCCTCACTGTCTCCACGTCCCTGGTGTGCTCTGCCCTGGAAATGTAACCTGTGCTTTCCTGGAGCCACCCTTAAACAGAGCATGGCACGACAGCACAGAAGCTGATAGCATGGGCTTTGCAGACGGCCTGACCTGACTCCAATTCCAACTCAGTCACTAATCCGTGACCATGAGCAAGATGTGTAGCCCTCTCGGCAGTTTTATTTTCAACTTATTGTTTTGTATTTTTGAGATAATATATTTTCAATTTACATTATAATCAAAGACTTAGTGCTCCACTAAAGAAAGAGTCAACTAATAAAAAGTACAGGCTGGACAATAGGCTAGCCCCATAAAGAATAATCAAGTGGAAATATTTTCAACTTCATTCATTTACAGTAAATTTTAAAACAGTCCTTTGGCAGTTTTGTTGCCTACGATTTATGTCTCTTTTGCTAAGTGATTGGCTTTCACTTCTGCCTTTTATTAAACAAACACTTAATGAATTTAACCTTGCTTCACCCACATTCATGTCCTGCAGAGGTAGAGAGAGAGAGAGGTCTTCCATCCACTGGTTCACCTCCCAGATGACTGCAACAGCCGGAGCTGGGCCCATCTAAAGCCAGGAGCCAGGAGCTTCTTCCGGGTCTCCCATGTGGGTGCAGGGGTCCAAGGACTTGGGCCATCTTCTACTGCTTTCCCAGGCCATAACAGAGAGCTGGATGGGAACTGGAGCAGTCAGGACTCGAACTGATGGCCATAATGGATGCTGGCACTGCACGCAGCAGCTTTACCTGTGGTAAAGACAATGTAAAATTTCACATTTTAATACTGATGTTGTACACTGTTTTACTTAACATTTTGGGGAGTAACTGCCTCTGACTTCAATTCAAGAGGATACTTTTTTGTTGCTAGTATAACCTGTTTTTGTAATGGCATTAGCAAATAAAGGGATGCTTATTATTGAAACAAAAAAGTGTGTTATCCTTGCTGATTGTTAGCTATGAATATGACAATTATTAATTGATTTACCCACAGTCTCCTGTGGAGGCTCTGGGATATGGGGTAACCAAAGCAGATAAGAATCCCTACTTTTTGGTAGGGGCTTGGGAAAATCTCTTTTTCTTTCTGGGAGTCATATTCCTCATCAGTATGATAAGGCAATGGGCCTGTCTGGGGGCCTTTCCTGCTCAGTTTTCTCTGAGTCCCTGGGTGACAGAGATGTGTGTTCAGTGTGCACTGGGGACTGCAGCTAAGACTTGTACAGGTGGAGAAATAAAGGGAAAACTTAGTATGGCTTGTAAGTTCATCTTTTCCAGAATTATCATGATGATATCCAGTCTTGATGATAAGTTAAATTGCACTGTACACATCACTACTCTTTTATTGTTTTTAAAAAATTATTTATTTGAATGTCAGTGTGAGAGAGAGAGAAAGAGAATTTTCCACCCACTGGTTCACTCCCCAGATGGCCCCAGTGGCCAGCACTGGGCCAGGTCAAGGCCAGGAGCTACATCTAGGTCTCCCATGTGGGTGGCAGGGGTCCAAGTATTTGGGCACAGGCAGAATTGAGCTTTCTACTCTACCTTCACTCTGCAAACACTCATCCTCTATCCCTTTCTTCAGCCAGCAGCTCCTTTCTCTGAATCTTCATGTTTTGTGTTCTGTACAGTGAGAAAAGGAAAAATGCTTCCTTGGGTACTGAGAGAAGGAAGAAGGATACACACAGAAAATGCACCCATAGGTATTCTGAGCAATAACCCTGGACCCATACAGGGTCCCTTCATACATCAGAGGGAGGGAGGGAAGGTGGGAGGGAGGGAGGGAGAGGGACAGAGAGAGAGAGGAGAGAGACACAACAGTCTTCCACTTGCTGATTCACTTCCTAAATGGTCCCAACAGCTAGGGCTAAGCGGATCCAAAGCTAGGAGCCAGGAGGTTCCTTCAAGTCTCCCACATGGGTGCAGGTGCCCAAGGACTTGGGCCATCTTCCACTGCTTTTCCAGGCCAAAACAGAGAGCTGGATTGGAAGTGGAGCAGCTGGGACTTGAATTGTTGCCCACACTGGGATGCCGGCACTGCAGGAAGTGGCTTTACATGCTAGGCTACAGCGTCAGCCCCCACATAAACTTTTATTCTGTTCATAGAAATGTTATAATTTTTATACATTGTTTCACATCCTGTTTTCCTATACTTAAAAGGTTTGTATGGACACAATAGATGATCTTAGAATGCCTCTCCTTGGTGTGTAACTTGGGAGAAAGATCAAGCACCCAAAGAAGAGAGAAAGAAACCTCTTTAAATTGCCATGGATGCCTGGGCACCTGAAGTGGGTGGAGATGTTGATGTCACTGCCCCCTTGGGTGTGTGCTTCCCAGGGGCAGCTGTGCAGAGTGGAGGGGAGAGGTGGGTAGAGGGTGGGGTGTATCTTGGGGAAAATGAGAGGCCTTGATGTCATCAGTGGGGAGTGTCTGATGTTGATCAGGCAGCACAGGGCTACTGGTTAGGCAGCCACTTAATGACCAATAATCCCAGAGCTGTAGAAGTAGGCCAGAGATGCTGTTAGAACTTGACTTGGCAGAGCTGTGTGGAGTGAGCTCAGGGCTATGAACAAGACAGGTGATAAGGGGGAAGGGGAGTGTGTGTGTCCTCTGGGAGAGTCAGAATCCTCCAATTTCCTGCCTGTGGAGGAGAGACCTTACCTGTGAGGGGACATAGTGTGCAGTCTGAGCCAGCAAAATTTGTAGTAGTAGAGGAGCTGAGTTTCCCCTTGTCTGGCATTTCTTATTTAATTGATAGCCCCCCGAACCTTTTATTTAAGGTATACAAACTTAATGAATTTCATATATACAAATTTAGGAACATAGTGATTCTTCCCATCCTACCCTCCCTCCCACCCACACTCCTACCCTTCTTCCTCCTCTAATTGTGATTTCAATTGTCAGGGCCTGCAGTTCCTTGAGAGTTCTGTAACCACACCTATCACTGGTCACCTCTCCTCACACTCACCCAGCCTTCCCCACTATGCAGAAGGGGGCAAAACACCTGCAAGTCTTCACCCAGCTGGGCCACGTCTCCCTCCTGCTTCCATTCTGACCCTCTGTCATGGGCACAGCAATCACACCAACTTGCAGACAATACCCAGTGCTGGGTCTGCAGCTTAGCCAATAACACACTTGATTGTTCCTGCAATATGGAGAGAAAGACCTTCAGAGTGGAACCTTCTCTTCCAGGGGACTCTGAGTACCCAGTGAGGGTCCTGGATGAAGCCTAAGGCCAAGGGCATGGCGTCCCTGGCTCTCCAGGGAACACAGGTCAGCTTAGCACGGGTTGTTATTCATGAAAATCTCCCAAAAAGTTCAGAGAAGGTTGAGATGTCCATGTGGCCTGCTGCAGTCATTGTTCCTCCTTCCCTTAGGACAGCAGCAGTGAACAAGGCTGAAGGTTCATAGGGGGCGGCTCCCAAAGGACAGGCTATCACCATGGATCTCATAGGGACATCTACTCAGCTCCTGGGGCAGGGCTGGTGGGGCTTCTGCACCTCCCCCCCCCCCACACACACATATAGGGTCAAGCAGAAAATGTCCTTAGAACAAGCAAGGTGCTTTTTAAAGTCTTCCTAGTTACAGCTTTCGCACAGGCTGTGGTTGTTTTCTGCATTCCGTGAAAGCCCCTTTCAGAATCCAGATAGGCATTCTCCAACTTTGAATTTTTTTTAAGATTTACTTATTTATTTGAACATCTGAGTTTCAGAAAGAGAGAGAGAAAAAAAATCTTGAACTCACTGGTTCATTCCCCAATTGGCTGCAACAGCCAAGGCTGGGCCAGGCCAAAACCAGGAGCCAGGAGCTTTGTCCAGGCCTCCCACATGGGTGGCAGGACCAAGCACTTGAGCCATCATCTGCTGCTCTTCCCAGGCCATTACCAGGGCTATATCAGAAGTGGAGCAGCTGGGACAGGAACCAGTGCCCGAACAGAATGCTGGTGTCACAGGCAGCAGCTGTATCCCCTATACCATGATGGCCCCCAACTTTGAATTCTTGAAGTAGGGGTGCTCCAGCAACAAGAATTAGCTCTCCTGCCCGAAAGAACTAAAAATAACAGCAACCACAGCAACAGACAAAATAGAGTATTTTCAAGATCCTTGACAGCTAGCAAAAAAGAAGTGACAGGAACGCAGCGGGTGAGCCCTGTCATTGCTGCAACTCACTGTCCTCAGAGTTTCCAAGATAAACAGAGGGAGAGGAAGGTGAAGATGGGCCCAGTGGGCCCTTTGGTAGGAGGACACTGAGCTGAGAGGCCAACAAAGACAAAGTATCATTGAGTCTGTAGGGGGAGCCCGGGGGGGGGGGGGGTCACAGAAGGCGCCTTCTGAGCACACAGCACAGTGTGACCAGGCCTGCACACAGGAAACCACCTAGTGTAGGGAAGTTGTTTCAAAAGCAGAAACCAGTGCCTGTCCCTCACTCAGGGCCAGAATAGTGACTGTTTCCAAAAGACAGACTTTTTCAAAAAACAAGCAAGCACGCAAACACACAAAACCCCTCCGTGCTCCATTCAGCCAGCACCGTGCGCTCCTCGCCAGGGCCCCAGAGCGCCCAGAGCCCCACCCCAGGGCCTCACCGCGGCCCTCAGCCTCCGGAGCCGCCGCGCTCCCAAGGCCACGCCCACCGCCGCGTGGCCCTGCGCTTTCCCGCCCTCCGCAAGCCCCGCCCACCCACCCGTTGCCCTCAGCCCCTCACACAGCCCAGGCCCCTGCGCCCCGAGGGCGCCATCGATGACCCCCAGCCCGGCCTGCAGGCCGCCGAGGGCTCTGGGGGCTGCCGCCCCCCTGGGGAACCCGGATGCGGACCCCGCTTCAGAAAACAGAGCTGTGGACAATGGAGGACCCGCGCCAGGGCTCCGGAACGGGGACAGCGGTGCGGGGTCACTTGAGGGCCGACTTCCGGAACCGGAGTCAGAGGAGAAGACAGGGAACCGCGGACGCGGGGCGGACCCCGCGCCGAGGGACAGGGTTCCAGGAGGACGGGCACCAGCCCCAGGCTCAGGACACCGCTCCTCGGGAGGAGGATGCGGGAGCCGCGCCCACAGCTCCTGGGAGGGCGGGAAGGGCCGGGCCCCTGGAGGAGGCCGCGGGGCTGCGGAGCCCGGGCGGCAGGGGGCGCTCTCCGGGACCACAGCCTCCTGTGTTTCTAACTCCAGGCCTTTCATTCTTCCTGTTGTGTTTATTCATGGGAGAGAGAGAATTACAGAGAGGGGAGAGGCAGAGAGAAAGGTCTTCCATGTTCTCCAGATGGCCACTACAAGGGGTCTCCCAGGCAGGAGCAGGCCCCAAGCCCTCGGGCCATCTTGCATGGCTTCCCCAGCCCATTAGGAGAGAGCCAGAACGGAAGAGGAGCAGCCGGGACAGGAACCAGTGCCCATGGGGGAAGCCGGCCCTGCAGGCGGAGGCTTAGCCCACGAGGACACAGCACAGGCCCGTCCCACGGCGTTTCCGGTGCTGTGCCGAGAAACTGACTTGAAACTTAGCAGACTCCAGGAGCTAGAATCCTGCTGTCTTTTCTCTTAGAGAGAGGAGGCCTTGCCTCCTGCATGGGGGCTTGTAGTGTATAACTTTGTTGCAGGCAGAAGTCTCTGAGGGTTAAAGTGCAGTTAAGGAAGTGAGGTTAAGGTGGCTGCAGGTCATCCCGCACTGTCTTGGGCTCAGAGGCTCTGGAGCTGGTGCAGTCACACTAAGGAGAGGAGCCCAGGAGCTGCAGCGTGGGGGGGACAGGGCGTGCACAGAAGGGCAGGGTCCAGCAGCCAGGTGGCACAGCAGGTTAGAGCCCCAGCCTGTAGCCCCAACCTCCATGGGGGCTGCTCCACTGGCTCTGCAGCTCTCTGCTGTGTCCCTGGGAAGCAGCCAAAGATGGCCCTAGTCCTTGGGCCTCTGCCCTGGTGTGGGAGACTTGGCAGAAGCTCCTGGCTCCTGACTTTGGATCAGCTCAGCTCTGGCCATTGTTGTCATTTGGGGAGTGAACCAAAGACCTCTCTCTCTCTCTCTCTCAGGCTCGACCTCTCTCTGTAACTCTGTCTTTCAAATAAAATATAATAATTATTAAAAGAAGAAGAACCAGGGCAGTGTCTTTTCCCGTGGGCCACACTAGTTCACTCATCTCTTCCCTGAAAGGTTGCTGGGCCCAAGCCAGCTCCTCCCCGGGGTTTGAGTCATTCAGTTTGTTCTGCACCTGTTCTCTCCATCCTTATCCTCTCTACTTGTTTTGTGTGTGTGTGTGTGTGTGTGTGTGTGTGTGTGATTTATTTATTTATTTGAGGGTTATCACTACAGAGAGAGGGATAGACAGAAAAAAGGGCTTCCATCTGCTGGTTCACCACCGAAATGGCCTCAATGCCTTCCTCTGGGCTGATCTGAAGCCAGGATTTATCCGGGCCTCCCACATGGGTGCAGGGGCCCAAGCCCTTGGGCCATCTTCCACTGCTCTCCTAAGCGATAAGCAGAGAGCTGAATTGCAAGAGCAGCAGCTGGGACATGAACCGGCTCCCACACGGGATCCTGGCCCGACTGACAGAGGCTTCCCCTACAAAGCCATAGCCGGGCCCCATCTCCTTCTACTTTAAATCAGATGTGGAGAAATCCTGCCTGAACCCCGTGCTCACATTAATGAGATTGCAGGGATGTGTGGGAAGGATCCCTCTTCCAATAGGGTGAAAACAACACCTGTGTCTTTTCTGCTTTTTCCACATAAATTCTTAGGTGCTTCTTCTGGTCATATGAATAATGTGCTTCCTATTTTTGTGGGGATTGCCTTGAATTTGTAAATTGCATTGGATAGAGTAGACATTTTCATCATGTTAATTCTTGTAATCCGTGTACATGAATGTCTTTCTAGTGTTTGTGTCTGCTTCAGGTTCTTTCACTGGTGTTTCATAATAGTCATGGTAGAGAAGACACTAAGAAATGGACAAGTAGGAGTACTTTCTACATGGCTTGGCAAACATTTTAATGAGATGTAGGGGCAAAGCATTGAGGCCTGTCTGTGTCTAGCACACAGTAACTGCTCAGTCACATTAGTTCTTACCAGTCCATCACCCTCTGCTCTTTCAGACTCTTCTTCCTTGTCTTAGACACATGGATAACTGTTCATGGTGTGATGGACCATTCTACTCACATAAGTTAATGTTCCTCAAATGATTTAAATGTTTAGTATTATTAATAATGTCTCAAGGAGCACCATCTACATATATTTGGTATGTCCCTTATTAATTTTGAAGATACTTCTCCAGGTTGTATCCTGTAAAGGGAATTGCAAGATCAAAGTTCTGGTACATTCCTGATGGTGCTGTTCTGGCCCCATTGCCTGGCAAGAAGATTTTCCCATTCACATTCACAGCCACTGATGAGAATGTTCTTTTCTATACCCCCTTGCAGAAACTAGACAGCCCCTGTTACCTTCTGTTAACTTTTACCAGCACTTAACTCTTTATTGTGAGATTTTATCAACTCAGATTACACTCAATAGGCCTGGAAAGGCTGCGATCAATGGGATGGTCTGTGTTCTCTTGTATTGGATGACTGCTCTGTTCTGAGATAATCAGACAACAGCAGTGTGAGCACACAAGTCTTGCATGGTGGACGACACTGAGTGTTGGGTTCCTGCAGTGTTCTGGATTTTGTGTGTGAGGCCCTCATTTCTCTGTCGCTCTTTCCTTTCTTTCTGCCTGCTTCCTTATTCTTTCTTTCCACTGACTTGGGATTGGTCTGCTCCTGTTTTACTAGGATTTTTGAGATACTTTGTTAGGTTATTGGAAGTCCTTCTAATTATTTGATGTAGGAACTTAATCCCATAACCTTTCCTCTGCATACTACTTTTAGAATTTCCTGTAGATTCAGTGTGTTGTGCTTCCATTTTAATTAGTTTCATGGAATTTTGAAATTTCCCTCTTGGTTTCTTATCCAGCCTTTATGTATTTGCATACCTTTGGGGGTTCTTGTGTTGTTGATTTCTAGTATTATAGCATCCATGTTCCATGTGCAGATGAAAAGAATGTGTATTCTGCAGCTGTGGAGTGAAATATCTGTACTCATCTGTTATGGCCATTTGGTCTGTAGTAGTTTCTCTCTGATGCTTGTTAATTTTTTTCCAGGTGATCTCTTCCTGTCGAAGAAAGGTGAGTGTTGAAGTCCCCCACTATTACTACATTAGAATTCATGTGTCCTTTAGATGTAATAATTTTGTTTTATAAATTAGTGTGCTGCAGCAATGGGTTCGTATGCACTTACCATTGTCACATCTTCTTGTTGGATCAAACCCTTGATAATCATATAGCAACCATCATCTCTGTTTCAGTTTTTATCATCAAACCTATTTTATCTGATCCAACCATAGGTACTCTTGCTCACATCTGATATCCATTAGCATGAAGCATCTTTTCCCATCCTTTCCCTTTCAGTCTCTGTCTTTACTAGTGTGTTTCTTGTAGGCAACTTGTGGTTGGGTCTTGGTTTTCATCCAGTCATCCTGTCTGTATCTCGTAACTGGGTAATGTTGTCTGTTGACATTCACAGTTATTATGGATAAGGGATGGGTAAGAACTTGATTTTTAGAAATTTCATCATTTTGTTGTGAGTACCCTATGTTCTTTTTCCAGTGGGTTTTCTGTCATGTGTCTTGATAGTGGCAGTGACTCCTTATTCCAAGTCACTTGCAGAGGCTCTGGGGACAGGAACTGCACAAGGCAGACAGTGCTCCTGTCTCAGGAAGACCCTTTTCTGGCATAGGCACCTGATGGTCTAGAGGTGGTCACAGAAACTCATTCTGTGTCTGACTGCAATCACTACTTGATCCTTTCAGTGTTCTTTGGTCCTGCTGTGTCACCCAGGAATCAAACTGAATATCAATGACAGATCTTAGCACCAGAGTGACTCATGGGGGAAGCACATTCTCCAAATGGCCAAATGATGTCCCTGTATAACAAAGGAGGAAAATTCCTCAGTTCTTTGGATGTCACAACATCAGGTGCACTTACCCAACTGGTAAAATATTTCTACCTGTGCAGAAATTTGTTGGATTGATAACATCAGATTTTTCCAATTGGTTTTTATTGTCCATGTTCTTGTGGTCTTAGCCCAAAACCTGTGTTGACTCTGCCCATTTCTTAGAGCATTTGCTGCTTGTTTTCTTCTGTTAGTTTCATAGATTCAGATCTTACATTTAGATCATGATCCATTTTGAGTTGATTTTTGTAAATTAAAATCTATTTTCCCAGTCCCATTAAAATAGATGTGCATATCTCCAGGGAATGTTTTCCACACCTTTGTCAAAAGTAAGTGTAGGGATGTAGGTGTGTGAATTTCTAGGGGTTCTCTTTTGTTCCATTGTCCTATGTGTCTATTGCTATGTTGGTACCATACTGTTTTGGTCTCAATAGCCTTGTGGCATATCTTTAATTTTGAACTGTGGTGCCTCCATCTTTGGCTTCATTGTGTTAAGAATATTTTGAGTATTCAGAGCCTTTTGTGTTTTCATAAGAATTTTAAGATTTTTTTCTTATTCTGTGAGGATGTCATCAGTATTTTGATGGAGACTACATTGAATCTCTAAATTGTTTTGGGTAGTTTTGATATTTTAATAATATTAATTCTTCCAAATATAGAATATATGAGGGAATTCCATTATTTTGTGTCTGCTTCATTTTCTTTCATTAGATTCAATGTGTTTGAATTTCATTGAAGAGGACTTTCACATGCTGGTTGAACTTATCACAAGGTATTTAATTTTTTGTATCTGTATAGAATTAGATAGCACTTACCAATTCTCATCATGATGGTTGAGTATATAATAAGGCCATTGATTTTGGAATTCCACACTGTGTAGCTAATAAAGAATTACTAATCCAGAACACATAAGGAATGGAAACACTTCCCCTGTCAGGTGGAGGCCTCACAGCAGGAATGTGGGATTTCCCTGGGTCATGAAGGGGGATGTGAGTGAGTTGGAGGTGTTTGTTACGTGTGGATGCTGTGTGTGATCCATTCCATCTGTGCTACTCTGACATTAAACACACTGCTTATCTGCCCCATCTGCAGGGGACATAGGGTGACAATGACAGTGACTCTAATTCAGCAAGGGCAAAAATGGAGCCTACAAGGAAGTCATGAATCCAAAAGTTTTCAAGTTAAGATGGGCAAATCCAACAGGACTTCCTGGGATAGGTTTCAAGGCTGAGGACTAATCCTCTGTGATGTGTGGCCTTGCCTCTGGGTCTCAGCCTGTGATACTTCCTTCTTCATTTGAACCAGTACTTGTCTTTTCTTCTCACACTCCTCTGATGTGTGTCTTCTTCCAAGTGTTAGCAGCCTTCTCTTGGTTGTTTTGCACATACACCTTACCTGAGTCAGTCTGCCAATGCCCCGTGCTTGGCTCTGACCACATTCTACCAGGGGCTGTTCTCACGATCTCAGGCACATCAGGAAAATCTTTATTGACCTGATTTCTGTTGGTCATTGTGGTTTTTAATTTTTTATCTTTGAAACTAGCAGCATTGCCTCGCAGAAAAGCTGGGTCCACAGAGGTCCAGAATGAATCTCTACTCTCCCTGACTCCAGGAGACAAAAAGAAGAACATAGATCTCCATACAGAAATGACCTCCATGAGGTCTGACAATCTCCACCATTGCAGCAGAGGAGAAAACCTGAGGGAGAATTCCAGAGGTAAGGGACCACACAGGACAGGCAGGGCTGTGTTAAATACTCATTCACCTTATGTATTCTCTGCTCCCATTCTATCACCCATTGATTGAAAACAGACAGAGAATACATAATGGGACAATAGAAATGTGGGAAAAGCTGTGTCCAAGGAATGACCCTCATACTTTGTTTGTTTGTTTTTAGGAGCAGTAATAGCAGTGCTTTATCTGAAGTCTACAAAACCCAGCAATGCATTCTTGGAAGACAAGAGCCATGCTCGGCACAGGGAAGCTGGAGGTCAAAGCTCATGGGGTGGCTCTCCTTCCATCAGCTGTGGTGCTGAGACAACCTCTTAGTCTCTATGGACCCCAGGTTCCTCATCAGTGAGGTAAAGTGTGTATTGTTCCTCTCTGAGGTCCTGCTGCTTAGGTTCCTCTGAGTCCCTGGGGAACCACAGGTGCCCTGGGAACTGAGGCTGAGAGCTGACCTAGTCCCTCCTGTGTCTCCTCCCAGATCCAGAACTGAGTCCACATCCTGAGAACCCAGAACTGAAGGTGCAGATGAAGGAAGATGAGCAGCTCTCTGGGACGTGAGAATGACCCAGAGAATGACAAGGTAATGTTAGGGTGAAACCAAGTGTGGGTGAGATGAAGGACACATTGTGTCAGAAACCTCAGGGGATACTCAGAAAGGACTACTCCACTGTCCAGCCCCTGAAGGAGCCACCTTGCATGAGTACTGAGGTCAGGAGAGAAACTGACTCCACAGTGAACCTGTGCACCTGGCCAGGGAGATCCCTGGATGGAATCAGAGCAGGTTTATGCTGAACACAAGCTTTCCATGCAAGCTAGAGATCCTGGTAACTTCAGTGTCACCACCAAAAAAAAAAAAAAAAAAAAAAAAAAAGAGGGAAAGAGAGAAAGAAGCACACCCTTCCTGCCCTCTTCAGCTAGGTACATTTTTCCACCCATGCTCAGTTCTGCCATGCAACACACTGCACAATCCAATAAAATGGCAGTGGTGCAGTCACACGGCCCCAAAGTAAGGATCCCCATGATCCCCACATGGGGCCAAGACCTATGTACATTGTTCACAAGGCTTTTTCTTTCTCTGTGCTATAGTGTGAAAGCACTCACAGAACTCAGTAGCCAAAATAATTAATCATTCATCTGAGAAATTGGCAAAGGACCTGAGTAGACATTACTCCATGAAAGGAATATGCATTGCTACCAGGTTTATGACAAGTTGCCCATTATCAGTACTCATCAGGGAAACACCATTCCAAACCACAGAGGGATATCCCCTCAGAACCATATGGTCAGCTGCTTTCACAAAGACAAGAGAGAATAAATGTGGGCAAGGGTGTACCAAAAAGGAAACACTTTTACATTTGTGTGAGAATGTTGAGTGGTATGGCCATTATAGAAAACATTATTGAAGTATTTTTGAAATGTTAAACTAGAACTGTCAAATGACCCATTCATCCTCCTTATTGGTATATGTGCAAAAAAAGAAGAAACAAAAAACCGTATCAGATATATACCTGCAATCCCTAGTCGATGCCTTATTCACAGAGGCCAAGATGCAAACTGCCTAAATGTCCATCAACAGAAGGTTGGTTAAGCAATCTTGCTGTCCATATATATGGCTTGAAAAGTATATTTTAATAAAAGGATACTACAGAATTTCCATGACACTTTGGAATCACTTGAAGCTTTTGAATCATTCTTAACATGTCTGTGTATAGATATTTATATACATATAATGTGTAACAATACATTATACATGATAGATGTATGATGATGCTTAAATATATATTTATATGATGGAATGCTGTTCAACTCAAAGATAAAGGAACTCCTGTCATTTGTGAGAAACTGAATGAAATTGGAGGACATTATGGTGAGTGAAATAAATGAGATATAGAAATAATAACACTGCATGAAGTCTGTTATGTGTGGAGTCTGAAAGAAAAAATGGAAAATTGTTGAATATGTCAAAACAGAGAATATAAGAGAAGTCTTCAAGGTGGTGCAGTCTGGTGGGAAGAATAGAGAAATGTTGACCCAAGAGTACAAAGTGGTAGTTATAGAGAAGAACTAAATCTAGGGTTCTGAAGTTAAGCATGAGAATCTGAGTTATTAGTGGAGCATGCTATTCTCCATTAGAATGAGAAAGTCTGAGAATTTTCTAACAGTAGATTTTGTGGGTTCTTACCATGTGCAGGCACATAAAGGTTAACTGTGAGATGATGAATATTTTATTTACTAGTCTAGAGGAATCATTACACTATGGATATGTACATTACAATATCATTTTTGAATATTTTAATAATTATTTTAAAAGATGTATTATTCTATTTGAAAAGCAGAGTTACAGACAGAGAGGAACACACACACACTGAGAGGGAGAGACCTTGCATCTTCTGTTTCACTCCCCAAGTGCCTACAACAACCAGGGCTGAGCCAGGCCAAAGCCAGGAGCCCAAAATGCCATCTGGGTATCTCACAGGAGCTCAAGGGGCAAGGACATAAGCCATGTTCCACTGCTTTCCCTGGCACCTCAACAGGGAGCTGGATCAGCTGAAAGTGGAGCCGCTGGGAGTCCACCAGCACTCATAGAGGAGATCAGTGTCTCAAGTGGTGGCTTACCCCACTATGCCACAGTGGAGACTCCTACATCTATTTAGACATCAGAATTTAAAATTTCAAAAAAAAAAAAAAAACAGTTTTGATCATCCACTCAAATGGAAACCTTAAAATGTGCATCTTTTGGGACTGGCATTTCATTCAGCAGTTAAGTGGCTTTTGCAATGCTCACATATAGGCCCTACATATAGGATGCCTGTGGGTGAAACTGAAAGTGGAAAGAAGTGGTTACTAAAGGAGGATGCACATTCCCTGAAGGGCGGAGAGAGCTTCCTCTTTGCTTATGGCCTTGTCGAGCTAGGTGGATCCAGAAGGCTTCTGTAGCTGAGGCAGCTCATGTCAAGCACCCTGGGTGAGCACTGAGGTCAGACATAAGAGTGTGATTTGTTAAAGACACAGTGAGAGCCACTGTGCACTGCCCTCTGTCCTCAAAGCTATATCAAGGGACTTCATAGTAGAACTGTTCTCCAGAATCACTTCCTTTTAGTGCATTAAATGGAGGATATTCTTATGTCTCATAGGTTATAGTTCTGTCTAAGAGCTCACAGCAGATGTATCATCCGTGGGTTCTTCTTTGAAGACAATTAAGTTTCTAAAAGGAAAGAAGGGAGAAGAGGAAGGGAATAGCAGAAGGGGGCAAAAAGTGAAATCCCCTTTGAGAAGCAGTAACCTTGGACAGCCCTTTGCTAGGCTGCTGAGTAACAGTTCTCTTAGTTTTCTTGTTCCATTCTGTCTTTTTTTCTTTCTCAGACTAAACAGGAGAGTTGGAGGAGGAAGAGGGGGAGAATAGGTGGGAGGGCAGGTAGGTGGGAAGAAGGACTATGTTCTTAACATTGCATTTATGCCATAGATACAACATTAAATAAGAAGTTAATTTAAAAAACCACTTCAAATATGTAACACCCATATTCCTCAAAATAAGTTTGCCATCATTATAAAATTAGTTGCAGTAATTATATATAAATATATTATTAAAAGCATTAGGTTCTTCCCATACATTTGCAGAACAAGTTGGAGTTCTGCACACCAAGTGTCACCCTGGCCAAGCCTGACTGTTGCATGCTTTTGGGGAGTGAAATAGTAATGTAACACAGAGTTTTGGTTGTGTTTCTCTGTGTGTATGTCTCTACATCTTCATCTTTACATCTCAAATAAGTATAATTAAACAAAGAACATTTTCATCCATATGTTCAAATATGTTCAAATTAATATGTTCAAATTTTCTGTTCAAAGTCATTGATAAGAAGATGAATATACAGGCCAACATAGGGAGAAACTTTTTTGAAATTGCATACCTAATATAACAATTCTATCCAAAAAACTAAAAGAGCTCTCAAAATTCCTTTCTAAGATAATAAAATGACCCATTTATCAGGGAAGCTTAAAATTCAGCATTTCAAACAGGTAGAAAAGCCTTGAGATCTCTTTAAACAGCAGGTGGGGTGACTTCCTAACAGCCCTGAGAAAGGAAGGCTTGTTGGGACACATTTTCTGCCTTGGTATTTTCATACACATACATGACTATATGAGCGATACATGCTTAGGTGATTTGGGGACACGGTCTGTAGTATCAGTGCAGGATCTATAACTATGAGACTGGCAGATGGGTAGGTTGTCCCCAGCAGTGGGGGTCTTGTGCCTCAACCTAGCTTAGGTCCCTGGAAGGCAGAGTTCCAAAGATTCCGTGACACGCTCCACCTTCTAATTCTGCGATGGCAACGGCTGACCATTAGCTGCCACACAACAGCCAGTCCTAGCAGAGACTGAGCTACAGGCAGTGCCTTGAATCTAGGCTTTGGCAGTTTTATCCTTGTTTGTCCAGTGAAGAACTTCCCAGTGTTGTCGGGCAGTGGATCAGGTGTTTCACATCAGTAAGTGAAGCTGGACAGTTATTGTCACCCCTCAAGCCTACCTGAAACTCTTGGATGTCATTTGTTTGACCCTCACCTGTGTTTGGGTTTCCTCTCCCCAGTCCCTGTTGTCCTGCTGTGACACACCATCAGCATGGCAGGATCCCACAGCCCTGCCTCAGATCCCGAGGCAGAACTGAACGACCTCGAATGCCAGCAATTGCGATCCCAGCTGGCAAAGAGCCAACAGGATTGCTGGGAGCTCCAGGAGAAGTTTCTCATAGCTGAGGCTACAAACTTTGCCCTGGCCAGGGAGCTGAAAAAATACAGTAAGTTCTCTCGGGTCATTTCACCACAGTGATGATTGTCCTGTATCTTCTCCTGAGGAACTAAATGGCCTCACTACTTGATTGTTGTCTTCTTTTTGCTGAACTTAATTTCCTCCTGACCACACTCCCAAGCTGACACACAGGGTTTCGCAAGTTTTCCAAGGTAGCAGTGAGGTGTAGGGTGACAGGAGTGCTGAATCTGTCATGGATTCCTGATGAGGCATAGAGCTGCCTGTTGTCCTCAGGGTCAGGCTCCACCATATTGAGTGCATGTTTATGATCATCCTGTCTGTGTCAGCTCCTGCAGCCTTATACCATCACTGTGGGCCTCATTTCTGGGGCTAACGCATTTCACTCAATTCAAGCTTCCGTTGAGTTCCCATTGGCAAAGCACTGTCCTAGGTCAGGAGTGGACATGTGTTCAGAGTGAGCAGGATGTGCTTCCAGAGAGACAGAGAGTCTCCTGTGCACTAGAACTCTGGTATCCATGGGAACACCCTCACAACACAGCCTCCCCACTGGGAGAAAGTCCTGCTCCTGGAGCACAAGTTCTTCTTCCAGAAGAGGAAGACGCTGCCTGAGACCTGGGAGTGGGAGCACAGGGTGTAGGGGGGGAATCAGGGTCACTCACCTGGGTGCTCCCCATTGCCCACCTTCTCTGTAACTTCAATTTCTCTCCCATTCATAGGTGCTATCATAATTCCTGCCTCTGTAGATGTCACAACCAAATGCGCTCCTTCTTTCCTATACAACTCCAAGGATGGTTCCTTGCTCAGGATCAACAGAATCCATGAGGCCCTTATTGCACTGTTTCTAATTTAGCGGGAACTATACTTTTTATTGGGCCATATTGCCTCAGGGCCTTACTTTGTTATACATTGTACTCTACACAGTTCCATGAAAGATGGTCCCTTAAGTCTGAAATAACAAACACTTGAAATCTTTCCCAATGCAAGGAAACAGTCCTACACCCTTATCAAGCTCCCAAATATACAGAAGGTGACGACTTCATGCCCCAAGTTCCTGTTTGACCTGAGAGGCTGCAAGGCTTGCTGAGTCCAGTGGCTCATGATTCAGTCTGAGCTCAGGGACTGGGAACTCTGATTCTGTAAACACCAGTGGAATCACCTTGTCAAGTCACCTTCTGTATCTTTGAAGTCCTTTTTTCTCATTTTACTGGGAAATAGCAGGGTCAGTGCTGTGGTTCAGCAGGTAAAGCCACTGCCTGCAGTGCTGGCATCCCATATGGGTACTAGTTCAATTCTGGCTGGTCCACTACCAATCCAGCTCTCTGCTATGGCCTAAAAAGCAGTAGAAGATAACCAACGTGCTTAGGCCCCTGCATCCATATGGGAGACCTAGAAACAGCTCTTGGCGCCTGGCTTCAGATTGGCACAGCTCCAACCTTGCAGCCATTTGGGGAGTGAATCAGCTGATGGAGTCTCTCTCTCTCTCTCTCTCTCTCTCTCTGCCTATGTCTCTCTGTAACTCTGCCTTTCAAATAAATAAATAAATCTTTTAAAAATAGGAAATTTCAGATGCTATGTAGTGAGGTGATGAAATACAGATGTGAAACTCCCAATCTGGAGCCTGGCCCTGGAGTTCTTTTGGTCTTCAGCAGGCACTGACTACAAAAGCACCTCCCTGAGTTCTGCGTGTCTGTCTTTCCCCAGATTGTGAGAAGTTTAAAAACATCATTGAGTCCATACTGACCAAGAAGCTCCACTTGGAGGAGCCGCTGGCAGAGAAGCCCACGGTCCCAGAGCTGCTCAGGTAAGGGTGTCTGTGTGGGGCAGGCAGGTGGGGAGGTGTGTGGGTATCTCCGGTGGGGCAGCTCAGAAGGGAGAACTGAGGCATCTCAGGCATGGAAAGCCATGAAGGCACTGTGGCAAACAATGTTCTCCATGTAGGATCACTGTGGGACCCCAAAGAAGTGGCCATCAACGGAGGATGCACTTTTCTCTAAGGGAGGAGAGAACTTCCACTTTGCTGATGGCCTTGTCTAAATACAGACAGAGTTTTCAAAATGCTTCCATAGCCTAGTCAGCTCATGTCATGAGCCTTGTGTGGTCCCTGACAACATACAGAGGAGTGCTAATTGTTCAATTAACAGCAGGAGTCACTGTGCACTGACTCCCCATGCAGGACCTCTGTTCTCAATGAGTTGTATTAAGAGAGAGTTACAGTGAAACATTTCTCAAACAGTTTTTATTCTTGGGTGGGTGTGAGTGCACATTGTTGAAATTGTTACTTAATATAGAGTTGGTCTTCTGTGTACAAAGTTCATTGAAAATGCATCTTAAAGGAGAATGAGATTGAGAAGTAGAGAGGGAAGAGGAGCTGGGCTGGGAGTGTGGGTGGTACCCTGTGTATGGGGAGAAGAATAACTATATTCCTAGAGTTGTCTTATGAAATGTATATTACTTACAATAAATGAATGAATAAATTTTTAGAAAGAAATGGTAAAAATTAATTTTACAATGAAAGTAAAAGTGAATAGGTACTTTGAAAAAATTCTCCCTTCAGGAGAATTTAAAATGAAAATACATTTTTCCCTCCACAATTACTGTTTATTTCCCTAATAAAATGGTATGAATAGATAATAAAAAAAAGACATCATGGAGTCCATGTTGACCAAGAAGCTACACATGGAGGCCCCTGCCAAAGCAGTCCAGGTCTGCTGAGCTGCTCAGGTAAGGCTCTCTGTGTAGGGCAGGCAGGTGGGGATGTGTTTCACTAGTGGGCAGCCCAAATCAAAAACTGAGCCAGCCTGTGCCAGACAAGGGCAGAGAGTTACAGCAAAGCCCTGTGTCTCAGATGTTATGAAACAAGGAGGGAGCAGAGGAATCTGAATTCAGAGCTGCAAGTGCGGAGAGTCTGTAAGTAAGGTGTCCAGGTGGATGGGCTCCCATGGGGCCCTCCTGTTTACTCTCTCTTCTGCAACAGGAAGTCCCCATGGCTGCGTTTCTGGGAATCCAGTCACCAGTTAGCTTTGGTCCTCTGTAGGTGGTGCTATGCCTGTTCTCTCTTCCTCCCATGTTCTCATGGTTCCCTTAGTGTGGAGGTGCTTTTCTGTGGGCACTCACCTCAAGATGGAGCTGCATTGGGTCTTCTCAGGGGAGGTGGAGGGGATGCTGGACTCCTCTGTTTGGTCATCTTGCAATCAATCCTCATTTACCCTTAGTCACCATCACCTCCTGATATAGAAGACTGATGCTTAGCTTGGCCCTGCCAGACCTTCATTCTTGTTTCTTGCCATGTAACCCCTGTGTGCACCATGAATCCCAGTCACTACACTGTACACTGTGTGTCTTCCTACATGGAAATGCCTGTGGCTGGAAGGAGGAACTGAATTAGCACCTTTATGAAGGCAAGAAAGGAAGAATCCTTGCACTGTTGATAGAACATGACCTGAATGGAATCTCAGGAATTGTGACAAGATCTTTCTCTAAAAGTGGGAGCAAGGCCTTGTGTTGCCCTTTGCTTTTCTTGGCACAGGTATTTCTCCAAACCTGAGTGGTGATGCTGGTGGAGGGCTCTATAAGGCATTGTTATGAAAATCTGTGGAAACACAGAGAACCTAACACTCATCACTTCCCATCTAGAACTTTCTCCATGCTTGCACCTTAGGCATTGCCGTGGCATCCTTGAAGATCAGGACCAAGAACTTTCCCAGTTACGCCCAAAGGTCCAAAGGGGGAGAAATCTAGCCCACATCCTGCAGCAGTACCTGAAGGACGTGCTCACTGTGCATGACCCTGAGACCTGTACGGGGCAGGGCTTCCGACGACTGCTCACTGAGGCTGTCCGGCTGTCAGCGTGCCTTGAGGACCTCCTTGGAGCAGGTAAGCTGGGCACAGGCTGTCATGTGAGAAGCCTCAGGGGTTCAGATGCATTCATCCCTCTGCCATGGGCATTTGCCTCAGCTCTTCTTGGTACTGAACATGTGTACCAGGACAAGGTCAGCACTGCTTGGGAAAAACAGATAGGGGCAGAGAAGTCTTTCAAGTTTGCAGTATCCCAAAGGTCTCCTCCCTTCCTGATTGTGGTTGGCCATTGAGGGAAGAGGCAGGGTCCACCCTCATATCAAGACCAGAAAGACCTTGTGAAGTGAGGCCACTGTTAGGCTGAACACAGTCACTGAGCTAAGTTGAATGGAAGCCTCCAGCTCTGTGATCAGTGTGGTTTTCAAATGGTAGACAGGTGATTGCTTTCTCCATCCAGGATTTCTCTTGCCTCATTCACTAGATGGACCAAAAACTCTGGGGCAGAGCAGATGTAACCATCAAAGGTGGAAGCTGTTGCTTGTAGGTTTCCCAATAGGACAAAGGCCCTCCTCTCCCTGGGAGTGCCAGACCAGGCACTAGAGTTAGTAGAACTTCCGTGAGGAAAGCTGTTGAGAAGGGAACTCGTAACACAGAGAGAATTTCCTCTAATGAAACAGCAGAGAAAACGTGGAGGGCCTGTGAGGGAGGGATGGAAGTTGGGTTCTTTGCTTCTTCATGACAGATGGAGGTTCTCTGTGAGACCCATGGGAACATAGAACCCATGCCTTGGACTCCCACTAGTGGCAGGATGAGGGATAACAGGCAGAAGTCCCAGGGAAGCTTGAGAAGCTTCCAGTGATATGGGAGCAAAGGATGTTGGCCTAGTTTCAGGCAGAATCTGCCATGATTCTGATCTCCAAGTGCAGAGACACAAAGCCTGATGGACCACAAGAGAATGGCAAGGCGTTTCTTTAAACACAGAACATTTGAAGTTTTTGTCCACTATTGGCCCATATGTAGATATTCATATGCACACAGAGGCCACCTTCATTGTAATGGGGGCGGTGATATTATCTGATTGGACATTTCTGAATTTGTTTACAGAAAACATTGAAGAGGAGGAAACACCAGCACAAGGACCTGTTGCTGACAGGTAATAGTGAATGATTAGGAGCTGGCAACAAATGGGTGAAGGATGCACAGGGTCTCCTAAAGAACAGAAAAGGGGCCAACACAGTCATGGAGTTGAGATGCATGCAGAAACACAACTGCAGATTGTGTTGAGTCCTTCCTTGACAACTAGGAAATCCCCCTGTTAAAGTAGGTGTCTGTTGTCCTAGTCCTAGTTGCTGATAGGATCCATGATGAACTCACAGCCTTAGGTGTTGCCTGCACACAAAGGGAACCTCTGTTCTCTGCTTTCTGGAAAAGGGAGGAAGATGCGCATCTGCTTTCTACAGAGTTAGCTGAAGTTCTCATCAGAGAAAACTAACAAAGAGGCAATGGGAAAAGGGGGCAGTTAGGAAGAATCCAGCCAGGTTCAACTGCAGAAAAGCACCTCTACAAAACCATGTTTGCTGTCCTGTGACTTGGTTAAGAGAAGGCCCAGAAGGTAGCACATCTCTAGAATCTGCCAAGCCCCTAGAACCTTGATCACATGGCTGCAGGACACTGCAACAACCCAACCTGAGCACAGGGTGTCAGCCCTTGCAGCTGTCAATGTGTGCTTGTGCTGTGACTGTGCCATGCAGCAACAGTGGAGGCTGCTTCCTCATTAGCTGCTGTGTATTGAGTGTGATGAGCAGAGGCTGATCTCTTCCCAGGCCCTCTCCCCCTAGGCAGCCACACGGTGTCCAGAGTGGAGGGAACAACCTCTATGCTGTCTATGACCGATCCCTTATGCACCCCATCCAAACCAGCCACCTCCTTGGTGTCTCTTCCTTCTTGGTTTCATCTCTGTCATCCTTATCCCACCTGGCTTCTCAGGGAGCTCTTGGAAGTGGATGAAATGGAAACCCCACAAAATTCACAGCAGGAAACATCTATCACTGGTGCTGTTGACCACCTGCTAAGTGACTCCTGCCTGCCAGAGGGCACTGTGCAAATGTCTCCTGATGCTGAGGACACCCACAGTGTGCTAGGTCTAGATGGGGAACAAGCTTGTTCACACAAGAAAGAAGAACCTGTCACCGTTCTCCCAGGTACCCTCTCCATTCTTTGTACACAATAACTCTTACGTTGATTAGGGTCACTTTTGAGCACAGGCCCTGCAGACACAAGTTGGTTTCAATCAGGGTCCAGGTTGTGGCACTGAACATAGACATCAGGAGAGTCAAGGAGCTTCCCTCCCCTCAGATGCAGTTTGTCTCACTGCACCCTAGCCTATGGGAACATACAGAGGCCCTGTGTAGGAAGTGCCTTTCAGACACTCTAACTTAGAAATCATGCCTGCTGTCACCTGCAGTGATATCATTCTGTTCTACTACTGCATCCCTGGAGTTCTAGCCCCATGCAGGCTTTTGGTAACACTTCCCATGTGTGGGCCAAGTTGTGATCCTAGTTTCCCTACTTCTATCCCTAGTCTCTACCTCCTTTAAGACAGCTTATCTTAGCTATGCAATCATCTCAAAACCAGGATATAAAGTCTTTTATACTGTACTTCTAGTACAGTTCAAAAAACATAGCTGAATCCAGGAACGTCCCTACAAAATCAATGTTCAATGTTTCTCTATAACTGCATAGATTTATTTGTGCGAGGTATTATGGAGTTCATTCAGCCTTCTATAGAAACTCCTCTACCCTTATTCACCATGATCAGTCTGATAGGATGAGTCAGTACTATAGCAACACTCCTAGATTTTAGATACATAAATCCTAAAGGGCCTGGGGAGAGAGCTCTTGAATTGCTTGTATTGTTCCCATAGACAAGAGGGAGATTATTCATGAGCAATTCTTGGAATAGCCAAGATTCTGTGTGGCATCAAACAGGTTTCAATTCCAGGGCATGCAGACTCCATGCATAGCTCTCTCCCAGTGTTCTACCTCCTCTCCACAGTCAGCAACCTGGATCCTTTAATGAGAGCAGCCTGACAACTGCAGTTTGCCTCCTAGGAAGTTCTTGGGCTGTGAGCTTAGAATCCCTGAGGACTATTGCAGGCTGTTTCTAAGGGTTCTGGACAGAGGTTATTGAGATGGTGATCCAACTGTGAACAGGGAGATTTGACCCCTTGCCCAGGATGGCTCACCCAGCCCATCTCCTGATGTCAACTTAGTCCTCCTAGAGGATTTCTCTCACAGTCTCCTGTTCTCACACAAGAACAATCTGTCCCCTTGGTAGTAGTGGCTATTGGATACCCATATCTGACCTAAAACCTGCTTAACATGGTGAATCTCTCTGAATTTGTTTGCAGAAAATCAATATCACGAAGTGGAGGTACAAGAGCAAGTTGTCACATACACTTCCAGGTAACTCGGAGGCAGAGCAGACAGTGTAGTATGGACTACTAGGGAATCAAAATGCTGGAGAAACTGGTGACTAGAGCCAGTTGGAACATTCAGCCAATGATGAAATGCCTCTTTTCATAATGTTCCCTTTTGTATTGTTTCCCTCTATATTCCCCCTTTGAACATCCTTCACATATTTTTACCTGTAGTCTGATAACAAAGTCACTTCTGTACCTGTGATGTGTGTCTTCAGTGTCTCTGCCCTCCCATCTCATCAGGGAGCTCCCAGAGGAGCAAGAGAAGGAAGACCCAGACGACTCGCTGGATGAGTGCTACCTCACTCCCTCGATTTTTCCGGTCATTTCTGAGCTTGACCATTCCACGTGGAGCAGCTGGTGCTCCCTGGAGCATCAGGACATGCTCTCTGCTCCAGATGCAGGCGGTGAGTCCCCCACTGTGAGGTGATACAACCCCCTCTGCTTGCCAAGGAGCCCGCACTATCCTTGCACTCCTCACTCCCACCTGACTGAGAGGGCTCCTGGACATAGGATGGTCTGAGACATTCTCAGCATCTGTTCTTTTTCAACCAGTCTGTTGCACAGGTGTGGTTGGCCCATCCAGCCTTGCTGTCCTCCCATTCCTTGTGTGGCTTTGTCACTCAGGTTCCAGTGCTCAGTCATTGCCAGAAGAATGTCACAGATGCACACCAACCTAAGCAGCACATCTCATGCTTGTCTCTGCCGTCTGTTCCTAATGAATCAGACCCCTCTGCCCCCTGCAGTGTTGATCACATGAGTCATTCCCCGTCCCTGTCATGTGACATTGCTTCCTGTCAGAGCCAGCAGCATGCTCATCTCCATTGCAGTCAAGATACTCCCCCTGTTTCATTGAACCCAACCACGTTGTCTGTCCCTTCAACGTTGGCATCATTTCACCTACCACACATACAGAATGTTCTGCCATTCCTTTAGTAGTGTGTCCCCAGGCTGCAGGTCTGAGACCTGTGCTTAGAGATTCCATGAGTAGCCAAGTTTTCTCTTGTGCTGCACACATTCACTCTGATACCCAGAACTGAAAATTCACCTGTTCCACCTTTTATCTTATCCTCAATGTACAAAATATGGTAAACCACAAACTACCAAGATAGCTTGTTTGAGAACCATGGGCACTGCACTTCCTCTCATGGAAAGGAATCACACTAGGAACCAAGCATCTCCAGAGAATATTATTTTAGATTTGATTTTACCTTATGAAAGGCAGAATTAGAGAAACAGGGAGAGAGAGAGAGAAACAGGGAGAGAGAGAGGCAACTCTTGCATACTCTGGTCTGCTCCCCACATGGCCACAATGGCATCGACTGGACCAGGCCCAGGGAGGAACTAGGAGTTTCCTCCAGGTCTCCTATGTGGGTGCAGGGCCCAAGTACTGGACCATCTTCTACTGCATTCCCAGGTGCATTAGAGGGATTTGGATCAGAAGTAGAACAGCCAGGACTTGATCCGGCATTGACATGGGATCCTGGGGTTAAAGGCAGCAGCTTTACCTGCTTGCCACAGCACCCACACTTGGGAAAATTTGTTTCATTTCTGTAGGTAATCAGGTCAGTGATTATTGGTGTGATGACTGGAGGAATAGGGAGGTTTACCTCATGTGTCAAGAAAAATGAACAAGCTAGTTCCCTCAGAAATGACCTCCACCCTCTAGACAATTCCTATCTGAGGAGTCAGCATTGAAACTGAGGATACTGGTGTGCTGTACTAGTGCTGGACAGCGCATTGTAAAGGCTTTGAGGGGATCATCCTAGATGACTGTGCCTATTTGAATTCATTTGCAGAAAAGAAACATGACAATGATGAAGTGCAAGAGGAAGCACAAGCCCTGTCACACACCAGGTGAGTCTTAGGAACCCTGGGCAGCGAGCTTAGTGCTGACACAGGCAGACTCCAGGTCCAGAGAAGAAGAGCAGTGCCACTGTGCATCTCCCATCCATTGAGCCAACCCTGCAGTACCCCGTCAGCACTGCTGTCTGCCATCATTAGGGTACTAGTCTGGGTTTCCACTTCTCCCTACCTTTTCCACGTAGTGACCTGCAGCAGGCTGACTCCATGAAGGAGCCTCTCCAGGGATTCCTTGCCATCATTGCCCCTCTGTCACGTGCAGTGAAGGGCAGGGTGCTGCTCACAGGTCTCCTCTTCTCATGAGCTTCTCTGCCCCCCATTAATCACGTAAAACAACCTGACAGAAACTAGAGCCTCAGCACTGAGAATAAGACTGACAGCTAAATCCGTGGTAGTCTCCAGTATCCCAAAGGGGAATTCATTGACTCTGCATGTAGTTTACATAAATCTGTTGAAGCCAGTTTTCATTTCCCAAATACTCATGGGTACTAGTGGACCAACTGAGAGTCATTTCTCCAGGCTGAGATCCTAATGACCTCATCACAGAGGAAATCCTCTGTTTCTCTCTGCTTCTGTCTCCATGCCCTGTCAATATCTCCGCTACTCACCTATCACCTCAAACCTAATACTCTTTCTCCAAGAAGATGAGAGTTCTGTTTGCCTGTTTACTTTAAAATGACTTCAAGCAGTACAAATAAGCATAAAGAAGTCTACAAGCACACATAGATTTAATATTTGGCTGTAGTTGATTCGTGTGTAAATATTATATATCTACACATACTTACTATTCTCAGTGAAGGAAGTGGTGTTTCTGTTTTACCTGGCTTTCTGTTTGCCACGTGCTTCCTATGAGCACTTCATTTTTCCTCACATGAAAGCTGCCCTGTGATAACGTTCAGTTCGTCTACTCCAGGTGGTCAGCAAGGAGCCTCCTCAAATGGAAGACATTGCATCCTGTCTGCACCGTTAGTAGCCATTCTTCCCCAGATAGGGACAAAGTTGTGGGTGGCCCCTTGCTCAGCCCAGCCACTTCTGGAAGCCTCCTCTTTGGAACAGCTTGGAAAGGGGCTTTCTGTTCCCTTTCTGTTTCTCACCCACCTTTCCCTCCCTCCAGTCTCATCAGGGAGATTCCAGAGATTGAAGATCAAGATGTCTCACAAGACTCTCATGGTATGTGTTTGACTCCTGCACTTCTTCCGGAAGCTTCTGACTGCTCCCATACTAGCAGCACCTGGTCCTCACTGGAGAAACAGCCTGTCTGCTCTGCTCTTGTTGTAGACAGTGAGTGCTCCATTGTGAACGGGAACACTCCACTGCTCTCCCAGGTGGCCTCTGTAGTCTTGGGTTGCTGCACCTGTGTTGGGTGAGACAGACCACTGTGCACTCAGTCCCTGGGGACTTAGTCTGGATGTGGCTCTTGGATGGAGTTTGTTCATAGTCATCCAACAGGGGAATCCCTTGGCTGTCACCAGGCCCACTTTCAAGGTGCAGCTTTTGATGTCAAGACAGGGAAGGAGTGGATGGGAAAGCATGATGGCAAACACCAAGCCACCACCATCTCTCTTGGAGAGGCTTCTTTAACAAGTTGCTGTGATGCTCTTAATTTTAACAACAGTTGCAATTGTAAACAGCATCCTCCAAACTTCTCAGGCTTAAAGTTTTGGCAGTCTGTACAATGTTTCCTTAGTTATCTGACACTAGGTATCCTTGGTCAGCAGACTCTGTTTTCTCTGAAGCAGCTTGGTGCTAACCACAGCAGTCCAGTCCCGCACCTGTGTCCATGGTGTGGTTTTCATCTTCTGCTTTACAGCACTGATTTGTGCTCATATGAGGTTTGTAGTTTTAATCCGGTGTCTGCACTCAGCATTTTTTTTCTCCTGTAAAGCCTCCATAATCTTGCACCAGGACAGGAATCTATTCAGTATCTGAGTGAGGCTGAGGGGTCCCTCACGTCATCACAGGCAGAGTGCCTCTTGTTGAGTAGGAGCCTTGAAGTATTGCTTCATGGGGGGGTGCAGAGAAAAAGTCCAATTTCCTTGAATCTGAGCTTTGATGAGGTTCTACACTTTCTCTCAGCAGGAATCTTTAGGGTTTGAGGCACCTTCACTCATCGAATCATTCTGTAGGAAAATCAAGAAATCCTGATGCCCTTCCCTGTTTCTCAAAGTTCTGCAGTAGAATTGGCAATGACAGTTGTCCCCCCAATGCTATAGATCAGCAGGCACCCTTTCTTGGTGAGACCATGCATTTTTCCTCTGTACAGAGGTACAGAAATGTGCAGAGTCATCCCAGGTCACAGTGATTCACACCCAGCTGTGAAGGCCACTCTCATGGGCATCTGTGCTGTGCTAGACCCTGTGCTGTCCTGATCCATGCAACCCTCACTGGACCTCTCCTGGTGGAGATTCTGTCCCCACCTTGGGGAGAGGATCCTGAGGCTCAACACGATCACTCTCCCAGGTCACCCCACCTTGTGTGCATTGCAATCAGAGACCACTCCTTGGCCTGCCCTTGTCTGTAGGCTCAGTCCACTTGTTTTCAGCAGACATGCCAGCGATGTGGCTGGTATGGGTACTCACACTTAAAACTTTTCTTCTGTAACAAATTGTGTTGAGAGAATTTCAAATATCAGTAGAAAAGTTCTGGTCTGCAAACAAGAACTTCTAAAGGCCCTGCAAACATCTCCCACTAGGAAGACGTTGGTGTGCTTCGTCCCTGAGCATGGTCAGCACCTCATTGAGGTTCTCAGATAGAACTCCAGCTCAGGAGTGTCCCATGGCCTGAAAGTTCCTGGTCTCTCCCCTCGGACATTTTGCACTCAGGGTCCCAGTGAGGCATGCCCATCTGCATTTCTGTCGAAAGTGGTTGCTGTTTCACAGAACAGAGTGCCCTGGATGAACGTTTCTAGGCTCCAGTTGTGCCTGGGATGTCTGACTGCAAGCATACAGGAGCTGCTTATGCTCAGAAAGCCAGAGCAGATTGGTGGGCAGTTTATGTACAGAATGATCCCTTTTGAGAGCAGGTAAACCTTCATCTCTGCCCCTGCTGACTGCTCTGTCCTTGTACTCCTATCCCCACTGAGGATGAGTGAAGTCATTGCTATGTGCCAGACCTACAGACTTGTGGTTGTAGACTCAAAATCCTGAATTGAGCTGTAAGCAGGAGTTAGAATTCATATTGTTTATTTGTTATGGAACAGAGTTGTGACCATTTCACAGCAAGCTCAGCAGCATGTGCCCCGGTGGTGTTTGCTCCCTCCTGGTTGGAACCTTGGAGGATGACTGTCGCCACTTGCTTACTTTTTCTTCAATCCCAAACCTCAGCTCTGCCCTTTGACATCCATGCTTGTCCAGGCCACAGCATCCATATAGGCATCTCTGTCATTCATGTTCTCAATGGCGTTTCCATTGGAAGATGAATGGACTAGGGAAGAGTTCATCCAGAAATAGACGCTCTTGAATTGCTTGTATTGTTCCCATAGACAAGAGGGAGATTACTCATGAGCAACTCTTAGAATAGCCAAGATTCTGTGTGGCATCAAACAGGTTTCAATTCCAGGGCATGCAGACTCCATGCATAGCTCTCTCCCAGTGTTCTACCTCCTCTCCACAGTCAGCAACCTGGATCCTTTAATGAGAGAAGCCTGACAACTGCAGTTTGCCTCCTAGGAAGTTCTTGGGCTGTGAGCTTAGAATCCCTGAGGACCATTGCAGGCTGTTTCTAAGGGTTCTGGACAGAGGTTATTGAGATGGTGATCCAACTGTGAACAGGGAGATTTGACCCCTTGCCCAGGATGGCTCACCCAGCCCATCTCCTGTAGTCAACTTAGTCCTCCTGGAGGATTTCTGTCACAGTCTCCTGTTCTCACACGAGAACAATCTGTCCCCTTGGTAGTAGTGGCCATCGGGATACCCATATCTAAACCAAAACCTGCTTAACCTGGTCAATCTCTCTGAATTTGTTTGCAGAAAATCAATATCATGGAGTGGAGGTACAAGAGCAAGTTGTCACATACACTTCCAGGTAACTCGGAGGCGGTAGCATGGACTACTAGGGAATTAGAAGCCAGTCTTCCCCAGATAGGGACAAGGTTGTGGGTGGCCCCTTGCTCAGCCCAGCCACTTCTGGAAGCCTCCTCTTTGGAACAGCTTGGAAAGGGGCTTTCTGTTCCCTCTATGTTTCTCACCCACCTTTCCCTCCCTCCAGTCTCATCAGGGAGATTCCAGAGATTGAAGATCAAGATGTCTCACAAGACTCTCACGGTATGTGTTTGACTCCTGCACTTCTTCTGGAAGCTTCTGACTGCTCCCATTCCAGGAGCACCTGGTCCTCACTGGAGAAACAGCCTGTCTGCTCTGCTCTCGTTGTAGACAGTGAGTGCTCCATTGTGAACGGGAACACTCCACTGCTCTCCCAGGTGGCCTCTGTAGTCTTGGGTTGCTGCACCTGTGTTGGGTGAGACAGACCACTGTGCACTCAGTCCCTGGGGACTTAGTCTGGATGTGGCTCTTGGATGGAGTTTGTTCATAGTCATCCAACAGGGGAATCCCTTGGCTGTCACCAGGCCCACTTTCAAGGTGCAGCTTTTGATGTCAAGACAGGGAAGGAGTGGATGGGAAAGCATGATGGCAAACACCAAGCCACCACCATCTCTCTTGGAGAGGCTTCTTTAACAAGTTGCTGTGATGCTCTTAATTTTAACAACAGTTGCAATTGTAAACAGCATCCTCCAAACTTCTCAGGCTTAAAGTTTTGGCAGTCTGTACAATGTTTCCTTAGTTATCTGACACTAGGTATCCTTGGTCAGCAGACTCTGTTTTCTCTGAAGCAGCTTGGTGCTAACCACAGCAGTCCAGTCCCGCACCTGTGTCCATGGTGTGGTTTTCATCTTCTGCTTTACAGCACTGATTTGTGCTCATATGAGGTTTGTAGTTTTAATCCAGTGTCTACACTCGGCATTTTTTTCTCCTGTAAAGCCTCCATAATCTTGCACCAGGACAGGAATCTATTCAGTGTCTGAGTGAGGCTGAGGGGTCCCTCACGTCATCACAGGCAGTGTGCCTCTTGTTGAGTAGGAGCCCTGGAGTATGGCTTCATGGGGGGGACAGAGAAAAAGTCCAATTTCCTTGAATCTGAGCTTTGATGAGGTTCTACACTTTCTCTCAGCAGGAATCTTTAGGGTTTGAGGCACCTTCACTCATCGAATCATTCTGTAGGAAAAGCAAGAAATCCAGATGCCCTTCCCTGTTTCTCAGTGTTCTGCAGTAGAATTGGCAGTGACAGTTCTCCCCCCACCCCACCCCCCTCCAGTGCTATAGATCAGCAGGCACCTTTTCTTGGTGAGACCATGCACTTTTCCTCTGTACAGAGGTACAGAGATGTGCGTCGTCCCTGAGCAGGGTCAGCAGCTCATTGTGGCACTCCAGATATAGCTCTAGCTCAGGAGTGCCCCATGGCCTGAAAGTTCCTGTTCTCTCCCCTCGGGCTTTTTGCACTCAGGGTCCCAGTGAGGCCTTGAACTAGTCTTTGCCACAGACCAGTGGTTGTGTGGCTTTGTCTCAGAAACACCCTGTGCCAGGGCTAGGCAGTCATGAGGAAGCAGGCAAGTGCACAACACTGTCTCAGGAGGGAGATGTGTGTGCTAGGCCAAAGCAATGCCTTACCTCCCACTGGGATTTCTTCCTGACTTTTGTGTTTCACCTTAGCTTGTCTCTCCATTCTTCAGGTGCCTGTAACTAGGTTCCCACTTCAACTGACCAGAAAAGTGATGGCCACATCATGTATATTATTATCTATATGACAGGCACTGAAGGCATATATCCTATGAATCGATGTGCTTGGTGTATGTTCAGGAAAGCATGTGCATGTATGAAATGCATGTGTTCTTGTGCTAGTGTTGTTCATTCCAGCTGTGAGTGGTCCCCTGTCCTTGTCTCTCATCACAATGCCCTCCAGGTTAGATGATCCTGCTCCATCCCCCCAAACCTTCAACAGATACACAGTGTGGTTTCTGTGCCTTAAAAGCTTAAGAGCTGTGTGTTTTATTAGTCCAACTTTCTTGAATACTGTGATCATTTGAGCCATGTTTATTACTTTTGCCTAGTGATAAATTATCAGTGAATATGTATAAAATCAACCTGAATGAAAACATTTTAGTGTTTGTGCAGGACTTGACTATCCAGGGCCCCTTTCCTTACTTGTGGTCCCTCTGCTACAGGCCTGACTGCCAGAGAGAGAGCATGAATACCAATCCTGACGGCTGTGGTTCTATTTCAGAACTGAATTTTGTTGCTGCCCCTGAGAGGAAGACCCGTTCCCAGCTGGAGGGAGGTATTCACAAAGATCCCATCACCAGCAAGTGTGAGAGTCATAGCATCAGCACCAGTGATGTCCCAAGTACCCCAAAAGAAAATGTTATCAAAGGAAAATGGAAGCCCAGGAAATGCAAACTGGCCTGCAGGTTCCCTGGCCTGGAGATGAAGGGCAAACCACAGCCCACAGAGAGGAAAATCACGTGCCAATTTCCTGGCCAGGAGATGAAGGGAAAACCACAGACCAACATGTGGGCACTGACCTTCAGATTCCTGGGCCTTCACGCCTAGACAGAGGTAATCCTGTGTGTGTGTCTTAGATGTATGTATTCCTTCTTACACTGCACACAGATTATAGCTCATTTCTATTTGTTCAGATAGGGTAGAACTGTAACCTCTCTGTTTGGATCAATAATTTGAAATAGAAGATACAGTAAGAAATCCTTGTCATGTAGAAACCTGACCCACAAAATAGGATACCTCCCCTCATAATCAAGTTAAAATGTTTACAGTTGAACTTCTCTCCCTAAAACATGCTGCTTACCATCCACTCACTTGATTGCAAGTCCTCTATTGGGTTGAGAAATACACATTGAACAATCACATTTTATCTCATTTTATTCCTAGGCCAATTTCCAATGCAGATTCTTAGGTCTCATTCTCCCATGTTTGTCCTCCCCTCTGACCAGTATACAAACAGGATATCCTCAAAAAGAAAATTTCTTAGGGGAACTGAAAAAAAAAATGGGGAAACTCTAGGATGACTGAAGAGTGCCTGTTTTAAAGTTAATGTTTCCTTCAGAGTTGAGTGAGTGAGCTATTAGGCACACAGCAGAATGGTCCTAGGTGTAACTAGATGTGGAATCATCTTCAGAGAAACTTGGTGTCTGTTCTATTGACATGAGTTGTGCTGTGGTTACACTCCCAGCTCTCTTTGCTTCCTGCAGAACACTAATCCATTTCTAATGCCCCAGAGAGCAGGAGGAAGTGGGGTGACATCACCGACTCCTGGTTAGGAGAGGCCAAGGGCCCTGGTTCCCCAGCACTGCAGAGCTGGGCTGGAGTTCAGGGCAGGACTCTGCTCATTTGGCTGCCGCTTCCCTCTCAGCAGCCCAGGGCTCCCCTTCAGCCAGTCTCCCCACTGGAATTGAGTTGCCCGGCTTCTGCCCCACTGAGGCCCAGATACAGGCTCAGGTCTCACCTGCACCTGACCCAGCTCTCCTTTGATTTTTCTTCTCTCCCTCTTTCAGATCCCAAGACAGTTGGAAGGACAGAACAATATTGCTGATTGTAACATCCCCACCTCTTCCAAATATCTAACACAGGAGCTCCGCTTCAACAGCAACCAGAACACCAAGAATGCAATTTCAACACCATGAACTGCCCTCGGCTATTTTTATCCACTAGGCTGCTTCCCTGAGAGCTGGCACAGTCTTCCACCTCCAATCCGAGTGAACACCTAAGGAGACCCAGGCCTGACTCCACAGCTGCTCTAGAGAGAACACCACCTGGCTCCTCTCCAACTGCCTCCTGTTGAGATCTGAGGTCAGGAGGAGCTGGAAGCAAACAGCATAGGACCCTGGGCACACACTGCCTTTGGATGGGGCGAGCTTGGTGTGGGCAGTGTCAGAGACACAGCGCCCTGCACACAAGGCTGCATGTGAGCAGAGGAGAGGATCCGATTCTGCAGGACGTGGACCCTGACCCAGACAGCTGGCCCTCTCCTTCACACAGCCAATGTTCCGCATAGAGGACAGCAGGAGGAGGAGACTTTGGGGCTCAAAAGGACAGGAAGGGTCTCTTTCCTCCTTTTGAACCCCAACCATCTCCCCCTTCTGCTGTCTTCCATGATGGGAATGCTGACTGTGTGAAGGCGCAGGCCAGGTGTCTGGCTCGGGGTCTGCATCCTGAGGACCTCTGATGCTTTCCTCAATTTTACACTCAGCCTCACTCTTTGGCCAAGCACCCGATGCAGGGATGCTGTGTGCTCCCTCCCACATCCCTGCAGGAGGCAGAGAACATCTTGTGTGCCCATCAGGTCCCCTGACCCTGGCATCGGTCAGTGGGTGAAAGCTGTCTGTTGATCTGTACATCCTAAAGATGCGCTCCTTCCTCTGTGTTCCTGACAACTGTGGAGAGGGTGACCCCTCAGAGCCTGAGCAAAAAGGGAGTGAGCAGCGGCCCTGGCGGAGGTCCGGTCATCAACACAAGAGGCGGCCTTCCATGGGCATGATAACAGCAAGTTCATGGTGATGAATGCAGCAGTGTGGCCGGGAGGGCCCAGGTGGGCGAGGTGGACTGAGCCTGCATCAAGGAACCAGACACCTCTCTGAACACTCCTCTCTCCACATCCAGAGTCAGGCAGCACAGATACAGGCAGGACCTCGTCACGAGGACGCTCATCTCTTACAGCTACTGGTCCTGCCAACTCCACTCAGTGTTGCAGGAGAACTGGGGGCTCCTGATGCAGGATGTGGGCCAAGGCATCCAGAGCCCCAGCAAACAGCAAGGCCGTGTTCCTGCCAGCCTGAGGCAGCTGCAGGACGAGGAGGGGCCATATGCCTGCCCCCAGCCTGACATGGAAAGCCGAGTCCTCACAGATTCTGGATGCCCGCTGCTTAGTACGTGCTCCTGGTGAAAGAATAATCCGAGCCAATGGCACCGCTGCCCTGTGGTGGACCTGTTTCTCACAGCTACCATTCTTACTTCCACTGTCTGTCATACCTGTGATGACACAATTGTTTTCCTTTCATGAAAATTGGGATCCTAGGGAGGGAATTATGTTTCCACCTGAGTGTGCCTCCTCTCAGTGTAACAGCTGCCTTAGACACCCTGTCAGCACATCTTGGGCTCCTAAAATCTACAACTTCTCATTAAGATATCGCTGTCCAGGCCCAGAAGTGTTTCCAGTGTCCAGGAGTGTAACTGGAATCTCAAAAATTTTGATTCAGGTCCCAATATGTATTCCCTGTTTTAGTTAAGTGTTTATAAAAAGAAAAATTCCAAAAAAATTTTAAAAATTTGAAAAGAAAAAAAAATTTTAAGTAAAAATAGAAAAGAAAAATGGTACTGCTTGTTTTTTTAAAAGGAAAGATTTAAAAAAATTTAAAAATTGTTAAAAATTTTAAAAAGAAAAAATTAGAAAAAATGTCATTTAAGTGTTTTTGAAAGGAAAATACTGAAAAAATTAAATTAAAAATTTTAAAAACTTTAAAACAATAAAAAACAAAAAATAGGAAGATAGTAATAGGAAAATTAAAATGCCACTTCATTTTAGTAACTTTTTAAATAGGAAAAAGTTAGAAATATATATAATTTAAAATTTTTTCAAAAATTTAAACTCAGCAAAAAAAGTAAAATTCCATTTAAGTTCAGTGTTTTTGTAAATACAAAAATGTTAAAAAAATTTTAAATTTAAAAATGATTATACTTTACAAATGACAAAAGAGAAAAGCAATTATTCAGACAAGTGTAAAATGTCATTCCTATTCACTGTTTCATTTAATGGAGAAAATGCCAAATAATTCAAATTTAACAACTTTGCAAAAATTTGAAACTTAAAACAAAAATAGCAATACTAAGGAAACAACGTACAATGCCAATTCAATTATCTTTCTAAATAAGAAAATGCTACAAAGAAATGAAAAAATTTCAAAACAAAAAGAAATTACCAAGAAGAAAAAAATAAATGCCACTTCAGTAAAATGCCACAATGCAACAAAAAAAATGTAAAAATTTTTTTGGATTTGTTTGACAACTCGAATTGGTTCTCAACAACTGACCACTGATGATGACAAGTTATTCAGTACCTCCAGAACAAACCGCCTGGTAATTTATGCCAAGAGACAAATCAGCAGTCATCTAGGTTTTACCTTGGATACCACTTTCACCAGCCCTAACTTAGGTGAAAATCTCTGCAGAAATTTTACAAACTCTTTGCTGATTTTGATACCTGCTTTTACTTTTGTTCTGTAAAAATCATACACTTTGGATAATAAAATTTCAGAGTTGAAATAAAATCTTTGGAGAGTGCTGCTTGGAAGATGTATAAATCTCCTGTTTGAAAATGGCCTTCCTTTAACAATTTTACCATGCGTTAACCATTCATGCCTGTGTCAGTTATTATATTCAAGTCTAATACTAGATTTCTAATAGAATTCTTCCTGAAGACTGGATCCTGGCATTCTGTAGTTCAAAAGCATTCTCACCCCAACGTGGAATGTTATTGCAAATATCCTGTTAGCCCATACCATTGAATTTTTTTCTCTGTCACTTGGATTTTTTAATTTCAGTGTTATAATACATTACATCTCATATTGGGTGTGCCGATGTTTTACCCTTGTATCTCTCTCTCTCTCTCTTTATTTATATATGAAGTAGACTGCTTTTCTCAAGCTATAGCAGAGAGCCAGATCAGAAGAGGAACAGTCGGGTCTTGAACCAGAGTCCACATGGGAAGCAGGCACTGTAGGTGGAGGCAAAGCCCACTATACCACAGTGCCAGAACCAGGTTTTCCAATATTTAAAGAGACTGATTTATTTATCTGCAAGGCAAACATAAGAGAGAGGGAGAGCTACATAGAATGAAACACACACACAGAGATGTTCCATCTGATTCACGTCTCAAATGCCTGCGGCAGCCACGGCTAAACTGGGCTGAAATAAGGAATCCAACAACTTGAGCCATCTGCTTCCTCCCATTACTACAGGAAATATGGCTTAGAAGCAGCTGGGTCTTGAACCAGGCACTCTGACATGGAAGCCGCTGTCACACTGATGGCTTTACCCAGGGTCCCACGATGTCAGCACCTGCCTTCTTTAAAAAAATGTTTATTGAAAAACAGCATTACAGTGAAGAGGCAGAGGATGAACAGTGGGAGAAAAGGGAGAGGGAGGTGGTGGTGCTGGGGTGGAGAGAGAGAGAGAAATACCTTCCATCTACTGGTTCACTCCCCAAATGCCTGCAAATTCAGGAAAAACCTCTTGGCTGCCTTGAATGTTTCCATTCCTGCACTTGGGACTCCAGGCCAGAATCCAAGTGTCTCTCCTGGAAGGCCAGCCATCTGCCAGCAGGTCTTGGAACTTCCTAGCCTACATGACCACATGACACAGTGCCTTATCCCATGATGCCTTTGGGATCCAGGGGACCACAAGTGCAGATTCCATTCGCAGTGATTTTGAAAAATGAAAAAGAATGCATCTGTACTGGCCATATACCATCTTTTTCCCCTTGAATTCTTCTACACACAATATACCATTTATGTCGTAGTGTCTTTAGGTATTATAAGATATCTAGGGACAACTGAAAACATATGGGAGAATATTTGGTCCAATGCAAATGCTACCCATTTATGTACAGGACTTTAGCAATGGTGACTTTAGTGCCTGCAAGTGATCCCAGACCCCATCTGACACAGAGCTTCATGGACAACTGTCCATATTCCGTAAGTCCTTGCAGGGTCTCACCAGACACAGATTAGCATCCTGAGACTTGAGGTGCAGGTCTAATGAATCCTGCAAGGACAGAAGCAGCTTTGCCCCGGGGATCAGGTCCCCACTGGAGGCGTTTTCAGATGCACACTGAGCTATGGATGGGAATGGGGATTTTGGTGAGGTCTGCAGTGGAAATGAGGAATAGATGTGATTGAAGACGAGGAACAAGGTGAACCTTGTTTGTAAGAGGCAGGGAACTTGGTTTCTGGCATTTTTCTAAAAGGTATAACTTGCCAGGAATGAAACTGGACATTAAATGGAGGTGAATTCTAAGCAAAGTGCTGATTCAGGGGCTTGCCTTCTGGCAGTGTTTCAAAAGAATTTATTTGAAAGGGAGAGATACAGACATACTGGGAGAGAGATTGTCAGCTGCTGGGTCAATCCCCAATAGCTAGGGCAGGGTCAGGCCAAAGCCAGGAGCCAGGAGCTTCTTCCAGATGTGTGTGGGGTCCAAGCAAGTGGTCCAACTTCCGCTTAATTTCCAGGCACCTTAGCATGGAGTTGGATAAGAAGTGGAGCAGCTTGGACTTGAACTGGTGCCCATATGGGATGCTGACACTGCAGGTGGGGACTTAGGCTTCTATGTCACAGAACTGGCCAATGGCCATCTGACTCTTTATAGTAACGTCCAAAAAGAGAATTTAATTTCTGGGAATTCTGAACAAAACGAAACTAGAATTTGAAGATTTGGAGAGTCTATCCATATTACAACAAATGAAATGTATTCTGGAAGAGAACACCAGGGTGTGGCTAGGCTGTGCCTTGAAAAAGATGCTTGTATGACATGGACAGAATCTGTAGGTTTCACCAAGGGTGAGCGGAATGGTTTTGAAATGAAAGTGGGCTGACGGCCTTCCTGGATGGAGAGGACGGAGTAATGCAGGGCATCAGTTGA
This sequence comes from Oryctolagus cuniculus, assembly GCF_051225735.1. Classification (NCBI taxonomy): domain Eukaryota; kingdom Metazoa; phylum Chordata; class Mammalia; order Lagomorpha; family Leporidae; genus Oryctolagus; species Oryctolagus cuniculus. The sequence goes on along the minus strand of NC_142873.1, from coordinate 15,947,308 downwards.
CAACATGCAGTTTTTGTCAAGAAGAATGAAGGTGACCCTGAAGGGGATTCCAAGATAATCAGGGCTCCTGCATCTGTTACCCAGGCTGACAGGCAAGACAGAAGCCATGGGACACTGCACGGACCAGGAGTAGAGGCTCCGGAAATGTTTGGGATAATGCTGCCACCCTCCTGGGCCCAGATGGCAGAGTTTGAAACAAAGAGAATTATCATGGAGAGGCAGAGACAGAGAGAAGGCCTTCCAATCACTGGTTCACTTCCCAATTGGGAACCATGGCCAGAGCTGGGCCAATCTGAGGCCATAAACCAGTAGTTTTTTCTGTGTCTCCCACATGAGTGCAAGAGCCCAAGGACTTGGACCATCTTCTACTGCCTTCCCAGGCCATAGCAGAGAGCTGGATCAGAGGAGGAGCAACCAGGACTTGAACAGGTGTCCATATAGGATGCCGGCATTCCAGGTGAATGCTTGGGCTAGTAAACCACTGCTCCATCACAGAAACTAGTTGTTTGAGAGGGAGAGACACAGAGAGTACTGCCACCCTCTGTTTCAGTCCTCGAATGTGTGCAACTGCCTGGCTGGACTGGGGCCAAAGTCAGGAGCAGGGAATTCGATCCAGGTCTCCCTGTGTGGGTGGCAGGAACCCAAGTACTTGATATCCTGGGGACGGGTTGTTCACAGACATGTGTGGGCACCTTTGGGTTGTATTTCTACTTGTCTACAGGAGGCCTCCTGCAGAGTTGGCCACCTCAGGCTGTTTTGTCCAACCAAGGACATGCTGTTGCCAAACCCCTTCCCATGTGTGATGAATGTTCTACGTTCTGAACACTGAGGGCCCCACATCTGCTTTCTCAGTTTCCCTGGCTCCACCATGTAGGAAGATCTCCATGGACTGGCCATTCTGAAACAGTGACACCAGCTCTTGATGTGAAAGGAGAGACCCAAGGAGCAGGCACTGGGAAAATCCATGCTGGCTCCTGTAACATAATTACAGCCCATCTCAAGATCCTCACAGTGTCCAGGGACAGCAGAATCCTGTCCACGGGCAGTGTCTAGTTCCTAGGGCCAGTGGTGTCACCTGTGCAGCCCAGGGTCTGTCACTCAGGGTGGGCTCAAGTGTCCTCCAATTGGGGGCTGCAGTGCCTGCTGGTCTGTCAGAGTGCACTCGTGCCTTCTTCCTGTCTCCAGTTCCTGGTGCACTGAGTCCCTGAAGATCCTCTGGACAATGACTGTCACCTTCACACAGTGGATTTCAGACAAGCTCAGCCAGACTCCAATTCTGTTCCCTGCCCAGCAAGAAAGAGAAGGAAGAGGCCAGCGGATCTCTCTGAGGCAGCTGTGTGCTGAGGGCTCTTCCCGGGCCTCCAGGATTCTCCTGATGAGCATGCCCCTCCTCCCCCTCTGCACTCCAGGACAGCCACAGAGACACAGGGACTCCATGCCTGCTGTCAGCTGGGTTTCCCCTCCCCCATCCTTCTACAGGCCCCAGGTCTAACCCAGTCCTGGAGGCCACAGGAAAACAACAGGAAAAGCACACTATGTTGCATTTTCAAAGCACCCAGCCCTAGCAACCTCCATGAAATTCAGGGAAGCTGAGCTTCCCCGTGGGCACTTGGGGTCACTCCTCCAACTTCTGAGAGGGCTCCCGGACAGCAGCAGTTGAGATGAGCGGGCAGAGGTGGCTCCCAAAGGGCGGGTTTGCACCCTGGACCTCACAGGGACGTCTGCACTCTGCACATCGGGTCCCCAGGAATTGCCCTGACAACAGGCAGCAGGCTTTTTGTTTTTTAGAGAATTTTTATTCTTTTTTTAAAAATTTTATTTATTATTATTATTTTTTGACAGGCAGAGTGGACAGTGAGAGAGAGAGAAAGGTCTTCCCTCGGTTGGTTCACCCCCCAAATGGCCGCTGAGGCCGATGCACCGCGCTGATCCGAAGCGAGGATCCAGGTGCTTCTCCTGGTCTCCCATGCTGGTGCAGGGCCCAAGCACTGACCTGGCCTAGAACCCGGGGTGTCGGCGCTGCAAGCAGAGGATTAACCTATCGAGCTGCTGCGCTGGCCACAGCAGTCTTTTAAATACAGCCTCCAGCAGGTTCCTCATTCATGGCTCCACCCTGCCTCTGCACTGTGCTCTGTACCTGCGTCTTTAACAACATTGATGACGGAGCCGGAACACAGGGCGGTGCAGTGGGTTAAGTTCCCACGTGTGATCCCAACTCCCCAATCAACGCATGTAACAGGGAAATAACGGGACCCATGCTGTGGTTTATGGCACTGGTGATTGGGGTCAGGGACTAATGACTTCTTTATCAATACATTTCCGTGAGGAAAGTGCGTGGACGCACATGCGCACACACACACGCTGGAGTTCAGGGCACCACAGCCTGACAGTAACAGCAGCTCAGCGAGGGGCCAGGGCAGAGGGGACACAAAGAGCTCCCCCAGGGCAGCGCTGGTTTCTCCTCCTGACTCTGCTGCTCCCTCAGGATCCGGGCCAGAGAGACCCCGGGAAGAGTGGTCCACGGGCAAGGGAGGAAGGGTCGGGATTCCCAGAGGGAAAAACAGAAGCCGGAGCTCGAGGTGGCAGAGCGATCATTAAATCCACAGAGGGGAAACCCCACACGCCACAGCGCCACGCACCCGCTCCTCCATCAGCTCCCACACAGCTGGGAAGGGCGGGGACACGGACACGCGGGACAACCCCGCACCAGACCTTGGGCTCCCACAGGCCACGCCCACCGCCGCGCGGCCCAGCGCTTTCCCGCCCTCCGCAAGCCCTGCCCACCCGCCCGTTGCCCTCAGCCCCTCACACAGCCCAGGCCCCTCGTCCCGAGGGCGCCATCACGACCCCCAGCGCGGCCTGCAGGCCGCCGAGGGCCCTGGGGGCTGCCGCCCCCCTGGGGAACCCGGATGCGGACCCCGCTTCAGAAAACAGAGCTGTGGACAATGGAGGACCCAGCGCCAGGGCTCCGGAACGGGGACAGCGGTGCGGGGTCACTTGAGGGCCGCCTTCCGGAACCGGAGTCAGAGGAGAAGACAGGGAACCGCGGACGCGGGGCGGACCCCGCGCCGAGGGACAGGGTTCCAGGAGGACGGGCGCCGGCCCCAGGCTCAGGACGCCGCTCCTCGGGAGGAGGATGCGGGAGCCGCGCCCACAGCTCCCTGGAGGGCGGGAAGGGCCGGGCCCCTGGAGGAGGCCGCGGGGCTGCGGAGCCCGGGCGGCAGGGGGCGCTCTCCGGGACCACAGCCTCCTGGTGTTTGTAACTCCAGGCCTTTCATTCTTACTGTTGTGTTTATTCATTGGAGAGAGAGAATTACAGAGAGGGGAGAGAGAGAGAAAGGTCTTCCATGCTCTGGTTCGCTTTCCAGATGGCCACTACAAGGGGTCTCCCAGGCAGGAGCAGGCCCCAAGCCCTCGGGCCATCTTGCATGGCTTCCCCAGCCCATTAGGAGAGAGCCAGAACGGAAGAGGGGCAGCCGGGACAGGAACCAGCGCCCATGGGGGAAGCCGGCTCTGCAGGTGGAGGCTTAGCTCACCGGGACACAGCACAGGCCGGGCCCACGGCGTTTCCGGTGCTGTGCTGAGAAACTGACTTGAAACTTAGCAGACTCCAGGAGCTAGAATCCTGCTGTCTTTTCTCTTAGAGAGGGGAGGCCTTGCCTCCTGCGTGCGGGCTTGTAGTTTATAACTTTGTTGCAGGCAGAAGTCTCTGAGGGTTAAAGTGCAGTTAAGGAAGTGAGGTTAAGGTGGCTGCAGGTCATCCCGCACTGTCTTGGGCTCAGAGGCTCTGGAGCTGGTGCAGTCACACTAAGGAGAGGAGCCCAGGAGCTGCAGCGTGGGGGCGACAGGCCATGCACAGAAGGGCAGGGTCAGGGTGAAGTTGGCACAGCGGGTTAGAGGGGGACCTGTTCACACTTTGGGATTAAGGAGTGAGAACCAGATTTGGGCCGTGCATGCACAGTCAAAAGTTTAAACACTTTTTCCTTTTACAATAGATATACTATACCTATACATAATAGAATATTTGTATATATGGAATCTATATTTGTTTAATTTGAGCCATTCAATTGACACCAATGTACAGGTAGGTGTACAACCAGGAATTTGAACGTGTAGGTCTTTTTTCCCAACACGTTGTGGAGTCCCCTTCTCCAAGTGGGAGGCACAGACTGTCCATGTTGCAGCTTTCTCACTTCCTGGCAAGGGCAGCCCAACCCCCAGTTTGTAAGAGAGCGGGGGGGGGGGGGGCTGTCGAGAGTTATCTTTACATTCATGGACAAAAACCGCTGTCAAAAGTAACGTTATTAAAATAGATTTATTATCCCTGAAAAAAAAGTATGACAGCCTTACTGTTGAATATCTGAAAAACAGCAAAATATCAAATCATCAAAATCATATCATTACAATTGATACCACAAATACTGAAACAAATACTCTATCACACAGCAATCCTTAAAAACATACAAATTAAATGAAAAAATCTGGAGCCAGGGCCATGGCACAGTAAATTAATCCTCCACCTGTGATGCCGGCATGCCATATGTGCGCCGGTTTGAGTCCCGGCTGCTTTTCTTCCAATCCAGCTCTCTGCTGCGGCCTGGGAAAGCAGAAGATGGTCCAAGTCCTTGGGCCCCTGCACCCACTTGGGAGACTGGGAAGAAGTTCCTCGCTCCTGGCTTCAGATCAGTGCAGCTCCTGCATTGTGGCCATTTGGGGAATGAACCAACAGAAGGAAGACCTTTCTTTCTCTCTCTCCCTCTCACTATCTGTTACTCTACCTCTCAAATAAATAAATAAATAAAATCTTAATCTTTAAAAAAAGGAAATATAAAATTTTTTAAAAATTAGTGAAAAATCTCTTTGTATACCTCATTGTCACCCCCAATGGAATCAGCATTACTTTTCTGATTTTATTAATACATATCTAAATATACATTTCAGGGGATTCATTTATAGAAATCAAGCCACAATATTTGGCTTAGTTATTTGACAATAAGGAAACAAAGCTATTGCTATTGTCTCTGTGTGTGTGTATGTCCAAACTCATGTTGAAAATTAGTCCTCCAGAGCAGACCCAGGGACAGGAGGGAGTCGGACTGGGAGGAGGCCTCGCGGGGGGCCACCGCAGCCGCCTGGTGCAGCCACGTGACCATGGAGTTGGTGCCTTCCTGGATGGCGGGCTACTCCATGCTGTCCAGGTCGGTGGCCCGGTATGAGCTGGCCGCCTCCTGGCTGCAGTCCCGGGGTGCCGCTGCAGGCCACTCATTCTGCCTGGCAGCCCGGGCCTTGCAGCAGTGAGGACCAGAGGCCGGAGACCGGTGCCTGGGCATGGCTGAGCCGATGCAGTCCTCAGAACGCCGGCTGGGGGAGCTGTCGTGTCCACCTCCCCGGCGCTGGGCCTGGGGGACCATGGGCTCCCAGCCTCCCAGGTGGCTGGCCGGCCACTCATAGGGCTCGGGCTCGCTGAGCGAGCTGGCTGAGAAGCTCAGGGAGTAGCAAGGTGGGGTCTCGTTGGAGATCACCCGGGGCTGGGCCTGGGGGTGCAGCTGGGCCTGAGCGGCCGCCTTGGCTGGAGCCCTGGCCTCCTTCCCGCCCCGCTTCAGAGCCCGCGGGATGGCGGATGGTCACCGCGGGGGCGGCCCCATCAGAGTCCTAGAAGCAGTACCTGGCCTCCTCGGTGGGCGTCCTGAGGCACAGGGACTGCCCCCCTTCACCCCAAGTCCAGTCCAAATGGGCACTTGGGAGCCGGGCCAGGGGCAGCTCCAGCCCGCCCCGGCTCCTGCCTGTGCCTCGGGCCTGCTCCGGGCTCCAGCTGGTGCCCCCGGCCTTGAGCTGGTGCCCCGAGACCTGGCTAGAGGGGGCCGTGAGGCCGGGGGGCTCCTGCCTGTCCAGCCAGCCTCGGGGCTGCTCCCTGGGGGGCCCTTTCAGGGTCTCATCGCTGAGGGACACGACGCTGGAGAAGCTGACCAGCGTGCCCTCCACCAAGTCAGTGCACGAGTCATCTTCTGGGGCACCAGCTTGTAGACAGGGACGGGCAGCGCCCGGCGGCCAGGCACCAGCACCGAGGCCACTTTGCGGAGTCACGCGGGCACTGCGGCCCATAGGCACTCCCGCAGCAGCTCCAGCTCCTGGTCCGCGGCCATGTGGTTGCAGGAGCCTGTGGGCGCCGGCCCCTCCTGGCATCCAGCGACTTCTCCCCAGCAGCGCCCGGCGCCACCTCCACCCCTGCCAGTGCCGTGGTTGGGGCAGGTGGGCGGCAGCAGCTGCATCGCCATGTCCTGCTGCTAGGAGTGCTCGTGCAGGGCAAGCATGCTGAGGCTGGAGGCGCAGAATTTCTCGTCTGGCTTCTCCACGGTGAAGCCGTCTGGGTGGCATGGTCTGCCCGGGGCTGTCGGGCAGCTCGCTGGGGCTCACTGTGCTGCTGCCCAGCCCACTGCAGGGGTCACTGGGGATGGAGCTGGCAATGGACAGGCTCTGGAAGCTGCCCAGGGAGCTCACAGAGATGCAGCGGCTCAGGACCAGCAGTATCTCCTGCACACAATTCTCGGAAGAACTGGATGGCGTGGCATCCTCCATGCCCAGGCCTTGGCCGAGGCCACGCTGGGGCGCCGGGATGGCAATGGGCAGGGAGGAGGGCCCTCCAGGTCCCACCCAGCTCTGCCTCTTTGGGGCTGGCCTCCTCCAGGCCTTCGAGGGAGGAGTCGCTGTCCAGGTCTCCAGCCTCGCAGGGTCCCGGGCGTCTGGCGGAGGACAGCGAGGACAGCAAGCTGCAGCGGGACAGTGAGAGGGGCCCCTCCTGTGCTACCAGCCTCTGGGGGCGGCCGGCCAGCCCCCAGCTTCTCGGGCACCTGGCTCAGGCCCTCTGCTGGCAGCCAGGCCTGCTTCCAGGCCGCGGGGGTGTGTGCCTTGGGGCCATGGGGGGGCCCCCACGCCTGCCCTACCCTTGGCCTCCAGCAGCAGCGCGTGCTGATAGGTGGGTGACAGCTTGATGGTGTGCACAGGGGTGTCGGTGCTGGCAGCATCCCGGGTGGGCCCCTCGGCCTGGCTGCCCCCTGGGTCGAGGTCGAGCCAAGCTGGCTGCAGCTGCCCGCCCAGGAGCTCCTCGCGGTGCTCGGCCAGCGGGCAGGGTCGCATGTGCTCCCGCGGGCAGTAGCTGGTGCTGCCACTGTTAAAGCTGTCCTTGGACATGCTGGCGTGGGCCGCCTGGAGCCGGAGCAGGGCATGCACCCAGCCCCCTACCTCCGGCCGGCTGCTCTCGGGGCCGCGGCAGAAGGAGCAGGACTGCGCCCGGCCCTCCCTCGGTGCATCCTGCTCGGGGTCCCCGGAGCTGAGGCTGAAGCTGTCGGTCGACGAGGTGTGCAAGGCCCAGATGTCCTCCACCAGATGGTCGATCCACGCCAGTGCCAGCGCCAGCTTGGCCTTGGCCTTGGCCGCCACGGCCACCTCGCCACCCACCTCCTTCTCAGGCTCCAGGCCGCAGCGGACTGGCTGGGCGCGGGCCAGCACCTGGCCCTGCAGGAAGGGGCTGCCCAGGAAGAACAGCACGGCCGGGCTGGCGGGCTTGGCGGTGGCAGCGGACAGGGATGGTGCCTCGTCGTCGTTGAAGCAGCCCGAGTCGGAGGCATAGTCAGTCCAGGTGCCGCAGGGGTGGCAGCGGCCTCTTGGCGGTGGCCTCGGCGGCCTTGGGCAGGGCCTGCATCTCTAGGAGGCCAGGCGCCTGCACCAGGGGCCAGGCGTCGATCTCCGCCTCCAGCGCCCCTGCTTGCCCACGTAGAGGCTGGGCACGCAGGTGCCAGGGGACACGGCCTTGGCGGCGCCTGGTGCTTGGCAGGCCGGTGGGCCAGCAGGTTGCACAGGGAGGCGGCGCTGCCCATGGCGATCATCTTGTGCTTGGAGTGCACCAGGTTGCTCAGCATGCCCACGGCGCCCAGGTCCCACAGCAGCTCCTGGTCCTGCGCGCTGCGGGCCCACAGGTTCCAGAGCATGCCGCACGCATTGCTCACAATGGTCAGGCTGTGCAAGGTCAGGTGCTGCAGCAGCGTCTGCAGGCCTTTGTGGTCCCGGAGCACCTGCCTGGATGGGTAGAGGGTGGGAGCAGGGTTGGGTGTGGCTGAAACAGATGGCCCCGCCCCACCCTCTGGGATAGGGAGGCCAGTGCAGAGGGCCCAGCCCCATGCTCCTGGGATTGGGCGGCCAGAGCAGAAGGCCATGCCATGCCCTTTGGGGATTGGGCGGCAGTTGTGGGCATTTGAGGGCGTGCACCAGCAGGTGGGGGGGGTGTTGTGTCTATGTTTCTCAAATAAATTTTAAATAAAAAAAAAAAAGGCCAGTGCCATGTCTCACTAGGCCAATCCTTTGCCTGAGGCGCGAGCACTCCGAGTTCTAGCCCCGGTTGGGGCGCCAGTTCTGTCCTAGTGGCTCCTCTTCCAGTCCAGCTCTCTGCTGTTGCCTGGGAGGCCAGTGGAGGATGGCCCCAGTGCTTGGGCCCTGCATCCGCATGGGAGACCAGGAGGAAGCACCTGGCTCCTGGCTTTGGATTGACGAAGTGCGCTGGCAACAGCGGCCATTTGGGGGGTGAGCCAACGGAAGGAAGACCTTTCTCTCTGTCTCTCTCTCTCTCACTGTCTAACTCTGCCTGTCTAAAAAAGAAAAAGAAAAAAAGAAAATTAGTCCTCAATGTTAAATGGTATTTGAGGTGAGGGTCTTTGGGAGGTCATTAGGATTAGATGAGGTATGGGAGTGGGGTTCCTGGGTTTGCATTAGTGCCTTTATAAGAAAAGAAGGAGAGACCCAAGCTCATACACTTTCTCTGTCTCAACATGAGCTGCCCTGCACAACTTCAGGACTCTGCAGAGAGTTCCTTTCCAACCAGAAAGCTCCCATCAGATGCAGCCCCCAACTTTGGGCTTCCTAGTCTCCAAGAAATGGATTTCTTTTCTTAATAAATTATCCAGTCTGTGGTATTGGGCTACAGTAACAGAAAACAGAGGAAGACAGCCACCAGTTTCCTTAAAGCCTCAAAAGAACACCAGGGAGGGCAGTTTTCCCCGTTGTCCAAAGATGACTTAGAACAATAATTCTCACTGAATTCTTCTCCCCTCTGCAGACTCACCTTCCTCATGATGCTGGACACACTGGTGACCTGGGATGCTAGAGATGGTCACCCCGGAGAGGCTGCTCATACTGGGCATGGTGACATGGGCCATACTGGGACACTGGTCTCACTGCTCATGCCGGGGATGGTGACACTGGGGATCCAGAATCATTCCGGGGACACTGGTCACGAGGGGCTACTGCTCACACTGATGATGATACTGATAACACTTGGGATTTGCTTTGAGTCAGAAATATTTTGTAGTTTAGTCATCCAATTCTGTGTTTTTCAGAAATGCATGTATTTTACCCTAATGTGAATACAGACCATTTTACTGGGCCGTCTTTTGGTGCCGCATTCAACATCAAGTTCCTTGGCAGAAGACAGAATGTGGTTAATTTACAGGGCTACCTCTGGATGATAGAGACTCCAACTGTCAAGAGCATTTTGATTGTTAGTTTTGAGTCTCTAATGTCTTCAGATGTCGATGTATTTGCTCATTCTGTGCCTCTCTGACTTATGGACCACTTAGCTCTTTGCTCTCTACTAATTGATGATTGCAATGAAGCACTTGATCATGTTCATTACTACAAGTACTCAACAAGCTCATTGGCAGACTCACAAAAAAACGAGAGTGATTTTTTTTTCAAAAAAGTGAATATTCAAATCAAACTAGATTTTTCCTAATAATTTCTGAAGTGCATTTAAAACACATACCTCAAAATTTCAGATTCATATATGAACATTTTCTAAAATATTTGTTTATTTTCATTTTATTTGAGAGAGATAGATGAATATACAGAGAGAAGCAGAGTGCTGCTGGTTCACTCCCCAAATGCTCATGACAGCCAGGGCTGGGTCAGGCTGAAGCCAGGAGTTTAGAACTCAATCCAAGTTCCCCACATGGGTGGCAGGGGCCTGAGTACTACAGCCATCACCTGATGCCTCCCAGCATGCACCTTATCAGGAAGCTGGATTGGAAGCAAAGGATCCAGGACTCGAATCAGGCGTTCCTATATTGGATGCCTGTGTCCCAAGTGGCATCCCAGCTGTTGTGCCATTTAACCTCACCTTTCCCCAATAAATGAGTTCTTTGGGGACAGGTAGTTGCATTAGAGCTCATTCTTTCCAATTGTCTACATACTGAATAATTATTTACTGATCAATCCCAAACCTAGTGTGTTCTTACATTTTCTCTAGCCATTCTGCTTCACTCTCCTATTACTATCTCAGATAACCAATAGATTTCCATCAATAGTAGCTACTTGAATGAAGGGACAAAGACTTGCATCTGCAGGGCTGGCACTGTGGCACAGCAGGTTAATCCTCAATGCTGGCATCCCGTATTGGAGCCCTGGTTCAAGTTCTCACTGCTACACTTCTGCTCTACTTCCCTGCCACTGGGCCCAGGTAAGCAGCAGCACTGACCAAAGTATTTGGGCCCCTGCTACCCATGTGGGAGACCTGGATGAGTTCCTGACTCTTAGCTTTGGCTTCAGCCTGGCCCAGCCCTGGCCACTGCAGCCATCTGGGGAGTGAACCATTGGGTGGAAGAGCTTTGTATCTCTATCTCTCCCTCTCTCTAATTCTGCCTTACAAGCAAATAAAATAAGTCTTAAAAAAACAGCTTGTACTTGGGAAGTGTGGTTTCAGGAGATTTTTCAGGCTAAAGCAATGTGATGTTAAAATGCATGATGGGTCACAAGAATCTGATGGAGTAATCAGGATATTCAAACTAGAAATAGTCTGACACATTGGTTCCACTATGCAAGGGTGAGAATAAAAATGTGCCTGCAAACTTAGACAAGTCTGATTGTTCTGTAGCTGTGGCAATAAAGATCCATGTTCATTGTTTAAACCTCTCTAAATGATCAAGGACAATGCAGTTCTATGAATACACATTTGCAAAACTAAATTGTTGGTGTCAGCTCTCACTTGTGAAAGTCAGTCCATCAGGGCAGACTCACCACCGAACTGTACCTCTGAGCACCAATAGCCAGCAGCACTCTCACCCGTGGAGCCACACTTCACGGTGATGCAAGCTCACTCCCCCTCTGAACATCCTTTAGTCCCTGAGCGCCACGCTGCCCCAAGCAGTCATGGACGATCAGCATTCTGCTATGCTCTGAAGGACTGTATCTGCAAGCAGAGTATCCTCTTGTAATGCTAAGGCTTAACCACAGCTGTGTCTTTCTATCTCAGATCCTCAACAGTGGTCATTCTTGGGATTCTACTGAGACCATTCGCTGACTCACCATAGACTGCTTGGAACACAGGTGCATTGACTGGGCCCTAAACTCCTGTTGCCCAATGGATCTGCAGTCAGTAATTTGACTGGTAATTTGACTTCTGACTAGTTCCACTGGGCTCTTGATGCTCAGTGTATTTTACTATCTCAGAGTTTGTGACTGTCTTGGTTCTTATTATGTCACCAAAGCAGAACACTTGAGACTAGATAATCATAAAGGGAAGAAGTTGGGGCCGGTGCTGTGGCAGAGCAGGTAAGGCAGCCGCCTGCAGTGCCAGCTTCTCATATGGGCACCAGTTCTAGTCTCAGCTGCTCCACTTCTGATTCAGCTCTCTACTATGGCCTAGGAAAGCAGCAGAAGATGGCCCAAGTCCTTGGGCCCCTGCACCCACGTGGAAGACATGGAAAAAGCTCCTGGCTCCTGGCTTCGGTTCAGCACAGCTCTGACCATTGTGGCCATCTAGGGAGTGAACCAGCGATTGAAGACCTCTCTCTCTCTCTCTCTCTCTGCCTCTGCCTCTAACTCTTTCAAGTAAAGAAATAAAGTTTTAAAAAATAAAGGAAAGAAGTTTATTAAGCTCATGGTTCTAGGGACTAGAAGTCTAAGATGCAGTTGTTTATGTATACAAAGTCTTAACGTGATAGGTTTTTGTCTGATGATTGTAAAGGGAGTCATTCTAGAAGGCATGGGTTAGATGGGCATCCAAGCCACGCCAAGCCAAGTCTGAGGGCTAATGAATTGAGGATCACTAGACCAGTGACAAATGTGTGTCAAAGCAATTGGTGGAACTTTGTTTTAGAACCATGAAGAACTTTTGTGTGGGAAATCCTGACTGGTCACTTTGTGAAAGCAGGCCACTTAGTTCAGCCTGTTTTCCAGCTCAACTGATTGTTGCATTGGTTGGGGACCCTAAGGCACTGTGCACAAACACAAACTGTTGACTAACCAGAGTGACCTGTTGGTTTATCTGTGTGAAAGTCTCTTCTCCTTTAAGAAATAGCTAACTCTTTGCACTTTTCATGACAACTACCAGCAGATTGTTTTACTTACTGAGAAATTTCTGACAAATGAAAATCAAAGTTAACTTATTTTAGAGAATCTCTCAAAAAATAGGAAACAAACCCCAAGAGAGCTGGTTAAGCCACCACCTCTGATGCCAGAATCCACATGAGCCTGTTGTGAGTCTTGTGCCTGAAAAGGTAGCAGAGAGTGGCCAAAGTCCTTTGGCCCTGCCACCTACATGGGAGACCTGGATGGCATTCCAGGCTCCAGGCTTCAGCTTGGCTGAGCCCTGGCCATTGCAGCCATTTTGGGAGTGAACCAGCAGATGGAAGTTCTCTCCCTCTCTAACTCTGCCTTTCAAATAAATAAATAAATCTTGATATCTCAAAGACTTTACAAGCTTCTGAACCCTACCCTCCTTGCATTTCTCTGTCTTGTGTTATTTCTATTCAGCTTTATCTGACTATGTGAACTAATCTTCCTTTGGGGTTTCTCAGCAAAAATGCAAGCATCTTGCAAAATTGCCAAGCAAAAAATCAGGGGGATGGGGCAGACGTGTCTGCCAGCTCCTCAGTGCTCATGGTGTGTGGGCAGAGACAGCCACTGTAAGGTGAGGCTGTGTAACTGCAGAGACAATGGTCAGACACAGGACCTACCTCCCGGTGATGTGGATAAAGTGTCTGAGGAAGATCTGTGCAGGAGGCGACACTTGAGTAGCGACCAGACAGAAGATGAACAGGAAGAGCAGTCAGGTGTAGACTGGCTTGTGCAAAGGCTGTGAGGCAGCCCACATGTAGCTGACCTGCCCCCACAACTCGGGCCCATCTTGGCTGCCCCTGAATGGGGGCACAGCTAGTGTAAGGCTGGGATGGGCGTTATTTGAGCAGAGCTTTGAGTAAGGAAAGAGAGCTCCCAGCATTCCCTGTGAGGAAGAGGACATTTTATGGAGAGTGGGCAGATACTGGTCCCTGTGTTAACCCAGAGCTCAGACCTCATTTGCGTTTGAAGCTGTCTTGGGTCATTTGTTTGAAAGACAGAGTGACACACACACACACAGAGAGAGAGAGAGGTCTTCCATCCACTGGTTCACTCCCCAAGCGGCCCCATCATACAGGGCTGAGCCAGGCCGAAGCCAGGAGCTTCTTCCGGGTCTCCCATGTGGGTGCAGGGCCCCAGCACTCAGGCCGTCTTCTGTGGGGAGCAACTGGGAGCAACTCAGACCAGACTAAGTTACTGGAATTAAGACTTATTCTATGCATCTGCTCTCCCACAATATGGCACTGGGAGAGGAGGAAACAGCTTCTACACAGCTGCCTCCAGTTCAACCAATAAACTGCAGGAGCGTGTGGGTAGCAGAGTTGGGATTGGTGGAAGAGGACTATAAAGGAGGAGAGAGACAACATGCACCAGGAACATCTAAGAGGAACACCTGTGCAGCCCCCTAGAGAGCCGGCCGGCAGTGTGCCACTCCCCCGCGGAAGTGGGGAAAGTGGCAGGGGGAACCGCCCTTCCACGGAGGTGGAAGGGATGGTACCCAACCCGGGAAGAACCAGCAGCAAACCTGGGAAGGGCCAAGCAGACAAAAGAACAACGCAGGGTCCTGTGTCATTCCTCCACGAAGAGGGGGAGCAACATAATGGTGCCGTGACTCGGATATGAAGCCTAGGCAGGGTTTAGTGTCGTTCCTCCACGAAGAGGGGGAGCGACATAATGGTGCCGTGACTCGGATAGGAAACCTAGGAGGGAAGAAACGAGAAGAAGTGGGAAAATACCAGAGAGAGAGACTAGCAAAGAGCCTAGGGAAAAGCCGGACAGAAAAGGTGCCGGAAGAAGCTATCGAAAGCCTAGGCATAGACTTGGATACGGACTGTGGGAAAGAAGTTAGGATTGGACGTTAGGATTGAAAGTGAAAGTGAAACCAAGAAGAAACTTAGACTCGGATGCGGACTATGGCGGGAAAGCTGGGAGAAATCTCTAAGGTCGAAAGCGAAAGTGAAACCTAGAAGAAACTTAGACTCGGACACGGACTGTGGGGAGAGGCCAGGAGAAATGAGAGGGGAATATTGTTGGAAGAAAAGTTAGGAAACATACCGGGTAGAGAAAAATATGTTAGGGAGGATGAAGCCGCGGGGGCAGACCGAGGCGGAGACGTAACCTATGTTGGAATTCTTCAAGTTAGCCCGGGGAACAAAAGGCGAAAAGCTAAAACCAGAGGCAGAGACGCATCAGCTAGGTTGGAATCCGTCAGATTAGCCCGGGGAGCAAAAGACGGGAAGCCAAACCGTAAGGCGGAAACGTAGGCTAGGTTGAATTCGCCAGGTTAGCCTGGGGAACTTAGACTGAATACCGGTGGCGGAAACGTGAGCTAGGCTGTGTGACTCGCGGAAGCCGCTGCATGCAGAGAGAGCGCGCGGGGCACGAACGGGGAGAGCGCACGGGGCGCTAATAGATAGGGAACGTGGGGCTAGCGCGAGGCCGCGAGGCCGTGGTGCAGACGCGAAGGGCGTGGAGACTGCGGAGAGTGCGTGAAGCCGGTAAGCTGCGCAGAGCCGGGAAGCCGCCGCAGGGCAAGGTGCCGAGAAGCAGCCTCGGGGCGGGCGCTGGGATGCCGCAGGGATAAGAGAAACAGAAGTTTAGAAGTAAAATGAGAGAAATAGGAATGCTGGCAGATAGAAGTAAAATAGGAGAAATAGGAATGCACGGAGATAGAGAAATAGAGAAAAATAAGGCCTCCCCACAACATGCACGGCAATGAGAGCTTGGATTCGGTCTGCCTGATTAGTAAGATGATAAGCACCTGTGGGCGGCTGCAGGTCACCGAAGACAGGCACGTTATCAACACCAATAAGTCTCCCCACAATACGGCAATGAGAAGGCTCGGATTCGGTTTGCCTGATTGGTAGGGCTTGTAAGCACCTGCAGGCAGTTCTAGCAGAGCAGAGCATGCGCTGCAGGGCACTGAACACAGGCACGCATCAGCGCCTAAAAACCTCCTCACAACATGGCGAAGAGAGGACCCGGATTCGGTTTGCCTGATTGGTAGGGCTTGTAAGCACCTGTGGGCAACTCTAGCAAGCAGAGCAGAGTGTGTGCCGCAGGGCACTGAAGACAGGCGTGTATCAACGCCAAAAATAAAAAGAAAGGGGGATCTGTGGGGAGCAACTGGGAGCAACTCGGACTAGACTAAGTTACTGAAATTAAGACTTATTCTATGCATCTGCTCTCCCACAATATGGCGCTGGGAGAGGAGGAAACAGCTTCTACACAGCTGCCTCCAGTTCAACCAATAAACTGCAGGAGCTGATCCTGCTCCTGATTGGAGGAGAGCAGCGTACTCGGCGTGTGGGTAGCAGAGTTGGGATTGGTGGAAGAGGACTATAAAGGAGGAGAGAGACAACATGCACCAGGAACATCTAAGAGGAACACCTGTGCAGCCCCCGAGAGAGCCTGCCGGCGGTGTGCCACTCCCCCGCGGAAGTGGGGAAAGTGGCAGGGGGAACCGCCCTTCCACGGAGGTGGAAGGGACGGTAGCCAACCCGGGAAGAACCAGCAGCAAACCCGGGAAGGGCCAAGCAGACGAAAGAACAATGCAGGGTCCTGTGTCGTTCCTCCACGAAGAGGGGGAGCAACAGTCTTCCGCTGCTTTCCCAGCCATCTGCATGGGAAATGGAGCAGCCGGGACTCGAATTGGTGCCCATGGTGCAAGTGCAACCCATGCCAGCTCCGGGACAGGGAAGGCATGTTTTAGTCTTTTCTTCCTTCTTCTTCTCCTTCTCCCCCTCTCCCTCCTCCTCTTCCTCTCCTTCCCTCTCCCCCTGATTCAAGATTTTATTTATTTGAGAGGTACACTTACAATGAGAGGGAGAGAGAGAGATCTTCCATCTGCTGTATGGCCTCTGCATTACAAAATAAAGCCCTAGATATCCTCAAAAAGAAAAAAAAGAATCCATGTATGGTCTCAGGAGATGACCTATATTATCACTTCTAAATTGTAGCGTCAATTAATTATTTTGTGATAAAAAATAAAACAGCAGAGAGGTGGTCAGCAGGAAGGTGAGTAGTACAAGGGGCTCTTGTGAAGTCTTGTTCTATGTATCACCAGCTCTCTCCAGAAAAGACAACCTGGGCAAAGCACCCAAATATCCATTGCCTTCACCAAGTCCAGCCTACATATTGCATGGGGTGATTGTACCCATCATTAAGAGATTCCAGATAACTCACTTTTTAAAAAGTTTTATTCATTTTGAAAGTCGGAGTTACAGAGAAAGAAGGAGAAACAGAGATCTTCAATTCATGTGTTCACTCCTCAGATGGCTGCAACCAGGAAGGCTGGGCCAGGGGAAAGCTGGGGGCTCATCCAGGTCTCCCACCTGAGGGACAGGGGCCAAACACTTGGGCATCTTCTGCTGCTCTTCCCATTATCAGGGAGCTGGACTGAAAGAGAGGCAGCCATAAACAAACTGGCACTTAACATGGAATGCCAGCATTGCAGGTGGCAGGCTTACCCACTATGCCACAATGTGGCCCCAGTACTCACTGTTTACATCTCATGATTAACAAGCACCTGATTCCACTGTGTTTGCAGGAAAGCGAGGGCGGGAATGAAGTAGTCACCAGGGTTTCACTGTGGATAGGATTGTTGGAAATGCTGGAAGCAAGAGAAAACCACACATCACACACTCAAGGTCAAGCAGAGGAGGGAGGGTAATAATCCAAAGAATGGATTCTAAAATAGACTAAAAAATAATAAAAGGACTAGAAATGGAGAGTATACTCATTATAGAGCCATGACAAGAATTCTGGTATAAGTAAATCTGGGAGAGAAATGAGCAAGTATAATCATGGACTTGGAAAAATGTTCTACTTGTGGCGGATGGTGTCTGAAGCTGGCTTTCAAGTATGCTTTGTATCTGAATGTGTGAAAATTACGCAGGAATCTGGTCATGAAGCACCAAGAGGGCCTAACTTAAGGTGTTTCTGTTGTGTTCTGAAAGACGTGAGGGACACCTGTAGGGTTTTACTTTCTTAACTGGCACTGTTACATTATAGAAGGTGCTTAAACAGAAACTAAATGAACAAAACTAAGATTTTTTTTTTTTTGCGTTTCTTCCTTTATTTAAAAAAAATCATCCGGGGGCACGTGAGCAGCCTCCCGTGGCAGGGGTCGTGGGGCGAGGTGGGGGCGGGGGCTCGGCTATGTACAGGTGGGCACCGCTCTTGGTCTGGCCGCAGCCTCGGCCCGCACCCGGCCCTGGGGTCAAAGGTGCCACCCTGGGCATGGGCTATGTGGCCATGGCCACGGCCATGACCATGGCCACGGCAGCCATGGCCAGCCTCCGCCTGGGGGCTCTGGGTGACCAAGGGTGCCCTCCTGGAGGGGCCCCATGCTAGGTATAGAAGACCTCGGGGCTCAGGGGGCCGAGGCCCACCTGCCCACCCTGGGCGGGGTCCCCGCAGCCAGCACCACTAGATGTAGATAACCTTGGGGCCCAGGGAGCTTGGGGGCACTGTGCTAGGTGCAGACGACCTCGGGGCCCAGGGGGCTCTGGGGACCGAGGCTGCCTCCCCACTTCGCGGGCCCTGCTAGGTGTAGAAGATGAACTCGGGGATCTGGCCATCCTCCACCGAGGTGCCGCAAAACTAAGTTTTATATCTGCAAATGCACAGGAGTTTTTTTCAGTCTGGAGGCTGGGGTTCAAGGCCAAGGCTCCAGCGGACTCTGAGGAGGGCGCAGCCATGTCCTCTCCCCCGTGAGTCCCACCACTTATCACCTCACAGTCCCACCCCCTGGGGGGTGAGGGCTTCAACCTGACACTGGGTGTCAGCCCAGTGCCTCCCCTGCCAGATGAGCCAAGGGTACTTGCCCCCTGGGGTGGGAGGGGCCAGGCAGGTCGGGTGTCTGCACCCCAGCAGCCAAGCTCTGATGGCCTCCCATCAGGGAGGGCAGGGCACCGGGTGGGGAGGACAAGGGCAGAGGCACGGCTGCCCAGCCCCTCGGCACCTGCCCTCACCTCACTGCCTGGGCACTGACCAGAACCTGGCCCCATCCCTGGCTCCTCGCACCGTTAGGCCATTTTTGTGGAGCCCACGAGCACATGGTGGACACAGAAGGATGACCGTGGACACTGGAGGAGAAACTTGGTGAAAACGGTGCCCCAGGAAACTTCGCCAAGGCCTCCTGGGAGCTTCTGAGTGGGGAGGCAGAGAGGAGAGAGGCGGTGGAGCTCCCCCACCACTGTGGACTCCCAGTCCCCTCATCCTCACAGTGGGAGGCACTGTCCCTGTAGTCCCTGTCCTTGCGGTCAGAGCCCAGCAGGTACTGGGGTGCTGGGAGGGCCCATAGGGGATGGGGGTGGAGCTGCTGACCCTGGGGGCCACTTCTGCTGCTTGGGGTGGGACAGGTGCCTACCAGGAGGTGAGCGGCGGGGGCGCTGTGGCTCACGCCCAAGGGAAGAGCAGGCAGAGACTGGGGCAGGTGGCCCAGGAGGGGGTTTGGGGTCTGGTCTGCCAGCACCTCTCATGCATGCTGCAGCATGGGCAGAGACAGGGCATGGCTGGGCTCCCCCGCCTGCCTGGGAGGGGTCTCCATGCTCCTTGGCAGGAAGCAAGAGCCTGCCTGGATGGTTAGTCCCCAGCTGTCTCCAGATCCAGGGAAGTACCAAGCAGGGTCCCCTCAGGATTTGCAGGCTCACTGGGACCCCCATGGCCTGAGACAGGGAGCAGTACCGTGAGTGACTTCCAGGAAAGCACTCAGCAGCAGCCCTCAGACTCAGGCCAGGGCAAAGGTGGGAGGCAGCTTCGGACCCAAAGAGGGGCTTCCAGGCACAGCGTGAGGGCGTGGCCTGGTCCTGTGCAGCCAGGGGGAGACCTGGGCTGCTGCTTCAGCCTCCCAGCTCTAGGTGCGCACCAGAGTCCCCAGCCTCAGGACGACCCTCCCAGGAAGCTGTCCCTTTACTCCCAGGGTCAAAAAGACGGAGGCTGCTCATTCCACTGGGACCCACCCTGGCGCCGGGCACCTCCTGATCTGGGGCGCTGCACGGGCGATACCCCGAGGCTGAAGATGATGGGCTCCCGTGGCTGGGTCAGTGCAGTCGGCAGCCCGAGTCCACCCCTCTCTGGGCTCTGGCCTTCAGCTGCTTCAGGCCGCGGTGGCCGGGGTCCACCAGGAGATCTCTCTGGGCTGCTGTCCAGGCTTCTACGTGGCGTTGCTGCTCCAGGCAGCGCTGCCCTTGGTGCAAGAACGGGCGGACGGTGGGGGTCCGGCACGACTGCCCCCACAGGCTGCTCTGGGCAGGGGCAGGTCCCAGCGTGAGGGCCTGGCTGAAGGGCGCAGCGGCCCCCACCTCGTCCCCCAGGCTCAGCAGCAGGCGGCCCTGGGAGCAGAGGTCCTCCGCCCACCGCGGGAGGTCCCCATCGCCTGCACCCTCCTAGAGCAGTTGGTCCAGGTCCCTGAGGGCTAGGTTGCATTCCCGCAGCTGGGCCAGGCAGGTGGCACGCAGGCGCAGGTGGCAGGTGCCCCCACCACCGGCCAGCACGGCCAGGGAGCAGAAGCCCAGCGCCTGCGGAGGCCCCCTGTGTCCAGGAGGGCATTGGCTTCCTGGGCAGCGGCCTGCACAGAGGAAGGAGGGAAGGAGGGAGGGAGGGAGGGAGGGAGCCTGGGTAGGCCCAGCCCGCTCCCAGCGCCGCCCACCTCTGGGGCCCCCTCCCCGTGCTCCCTGCCATCCCAGCTGGCTCTGCAGCCCCTCCCACTGGCCCTGCACAGGCTGTCCCCGCCCCCTGGACAGCGGCCCACCGGCCTCCGCGACCCAAAACCAGGAAGGCAGCGAACCAACCGAGTGACAAGCAGGCTGCTGACCAGGCCTCGGCGCTTCCCCCAGTCCCGCCCCCCCCCCCCCCGCACCCTCCGGACGGCAGGACCGGCGGGTTGTGCGCAGCTCCGGGGCCATGCCGCCGGCGCCTTCCTTTCCCGGGCCGAGCTGAAGCCCCCTCGGTCACCCTCCTGGGCTCATGGAACTCCCGGGAGAGCCTGTACAGACACCCCGCCCAAGACTGCGGCCCGGCCCGGAGGGCGTGCTCAGGCCCCACACAGCTGGGCTGGGTGGGCAGCGGGAGGAGCGCGCAGACCGAGTGGGGGGACCGGCCGCCAGCCACCGGAAGTGTGGAACGGCTACTTCCGGTTCTGCTCGCGTCTCTCAGCAGCCTCTTGGACTCCAAAGGCAAGTCCGCAGCTTCTCAAGGATGCTGCCTTAGCCCCGCCTCCGACCCAGAGGCCCTGCCCAGTTCCTCCTAGAGCCTAGGGATTCCCGCCCAGGTGCTTATGAGAATTCTGAGAACCCGCCCCCAAGCCCAGAGGCCCCCCCCCAGCATGCCCCCTAAGTCGAGAGGCCCCGCCCAGCTCCCCCGGGAGCTCAGACCCCGCCCAGCCCCATCTGAGGCCCCAGAGGCCCCGCCCAGCCCCGCCTGTAGCACCAGAGACCCCACCCAGCCCCCAGCGAGCTCAGAGGCCCCGCCCGGCCCCACCTTGGAGCCGAGACCACCGCGCATGCCCTCGGTCCCGGGCTCCGGTACCCATCCCACCATGGGGCGCTGTCGGTTGAGGCCGCGGGATCCCCTGGCACGCGCAGGCCTGGGAGAAGCTGTGGCGACGCCCTGCGCGAGGCGGACTTGATGCAGGACGGGCTCCAGGGGTCTCCCCTCCACCCCCCGGAGGCTTATGCCCCCTGCGAGCGAGCCCAGAGGCCCGTGGCCCTCGCGGCTGGCGGCCTGAGACCCGGGCCCTGCCAGTGATGCTGCTCTCGCCCACCTCACATGAGATGCGCACCCCGCGGGCACACCTGGGCGAGGCTTTACGGCTCGGAGGCCTCTAGCAGCCGTAGCAGGATGCCCAGGTCCATGGCGTCCGGCTAGGCCAGGACCTGCAGATCCAGGGCCGCGGCCCGCACGTCTCCCTGCTTCAGCCTGGGCAGGCCCCGCTGGGCCTGGCCGACGCGGACGCCAGAGCAGAGCGCAGGGCCCCTGCAGATGGGCACCGGCTGCCTGGAAGCTGCCTGTGGGGGTGGGAGGCGGTGTGTGGGCGTGGGCGAGGGGCTGCAGGCAGAGGCACTAAGATTCACCTGCTGCACAGCCCCTGCCTCTCCCCCATGGTCACAGCAAGGGGTCGTCCCCCACCAGCCCCAGCAGAACCGGAAATGGGGACCCAGCTCTCAGGACATTGCTGGCACAGCACCAGGGAGATGTGGGGCAAGGCCACCCAGGCGGAGCCAGGCCTCCGTGGGGCGTAGAGTGGGGTCAGTGGTCATGGCTGGGGCCTCTGAAGTCACTGCCGTCCAGGGTCGCTTTCCCTGCTGATCAGGTCAGAGGGTGGGGCAGGCCAGGCATTCCCAGTGCCATGAGGGCGTTGGCCAGCAGCAGGTGCCCACTGGGCTGCGCGCCGTCAATCTGGACCACTGCCTCCCCAGCGGCCAGGAGGCCCTGGGTGTCGTCCTCCCGGAGGGGCCGGCTCAGCAAGGCCCAGCAGTGAGCGTGCAGGCCCTGCACAAGGAGGTCCTGGGCATCGCGCCTCAGAGAGCGGAGCTCAGGGACCACAGTGGCCAGGTCCAGCTTCAGGGCAGACACGATGTCAGCCACGGCTTCCTGGAAGGGAGGTGGGCGGGGTGGGGCTCCGTCTGGAGGGGCTGCCCTGCCTGCCCCACCCTGCCCTGCCTGCCCTCCCCCCCCCACCACGACAATGAACCCCATTACCCCCCACCCCTTTTCTGCTGGGCACCAGAGGGGATCTCTCGCTGGCCTCTGTCCTGAAGTGAGCTGCCCAGAGCTCCTGAATAAGGCTGGACACAGCCCCCAGAGCACACCCTCCCATCACCTGTGCCCGCCCCTCCCAGTGAGGGCAGCCTGCCAGCCTGGGACTCGTCCTCGTGCCTGGGCCACTGGGGACTGTGCCCTGAGGGTTCGGGAGTCAGGATCCTGCCCTGCACAGCCCAGGAGGCAGCCAGGGGTGAGGGTGCCTGGGCCACGACCCATGTCTCCACTGCCCGAGCTGACGTGAGGAGTGGTTCTCCTTGTGCAGCTGACCTTGCCTCCCACTCCTGGGGTGACTTCCAGCCCGGCTGGATCTGCTCTGTGGGTGTTTGGCTGAGTGTGCACCCACGTTTACAAGGGGTCTTGCATGAGGGCTTCAGCAGTCCGTGAAAACACATGTTATGCGGAGTCTAGGTGAGCTTTGCTTTCTTTGGCCTTTGTGCTGTTTCCCACTGGCTTTCTGAAGGGGGCACCTGCCTTGCTCTGGGGTCAGGGTCTCTCCCTCCTCTGTGGGTCTGTCTAAACATAGGTGCTTCACCGGAAAATCTGCCAGGCACAGAGCCTTTCGTGGTCGGGAGTCTGACGCCCCAGACGGGGCCCTGGTCTGCTGCTGGTCAGCTTGGGGGGGCCGACCAGCCGTGTCCCTTCCCCACCAGTTTCACCAGGAAGGACTCACTCAGTCCCCCCCCCCCTGCAGGGGTCTCTGTCAGACCAGGGGGTACCAGCAAGGCCCACCAGGAACCACTGGCAGGCAGGCCCCTGGCCCATACCCCCCATCCCCTGTGGGAAGGGTCTCACCCCCCAGGGCTGTGCCCCTGTGCCCGGAGCTCAGCCAGGAGGGGAGGCCAGGTACCCACCACTCGGTCACTGTCCCTAGGTGGACTTGGGTGTGGGGATAGAGTTGGGAAAGGGGCCTGACTGCCCGCAGGCTGAGGGGGCTGGGATGGACGCCTGGTTGGTGCCCAGCTGCTGCAGACGTGTCTTGGGCGTTGCAAGTTCACCTGCGTGGCCAGGGCCTGTGTGCAAGGTGCCCCCACCCAAGATGCTCCCGGGGCGCACACACCTGAGACCAGCCCTGTCCTCGGACCTCCCATCCTTGACCTGCAGCTCGGCAAAGACCCCACCCCCACCCCCTCATGCACCTGCCACGGGATGGGCCTCTCGGGCAGGGGGCCGGCCCCTACCTGCAAAGATGGCCAGAGATAGGTGATGGCATCCCTGGTGCGGGCCCTGCTGTCGGCTGCGCCTGGCCGTGCCCGCAGGATGGCCAGGGCCCAAGTGTGGCAGTGGCCCCGGAGCAGCTACAGGTCCTCGGGGCAGAAGACATCCAAGGTGGGCTGGAGGCAGGCAGTGTCCCTGGCCTGGATGAGTCTCTTCACCAGCTGCAGGGGGAGCCGGTCATTGGCGCCCCTCAGGCACAGCTGCTCGGTCCTCCCCGTGCTCCTGAGACTCTGGGGGTGCTCCCAACTCGCCCCTGGATTGGAGCCCAAAAAGTGCAGGGTGTGGCCCTGCTATGCCCTCATGAGGCTGGGGTGGGGGTCTCAGGGTCACCAGGCTCCCACACACAGGTGAACGCCTTGCGGGCCAGAGTGTAGGGAGGGGCTTCCAGATCCTCAAGTTCAGAGCCAAGAACAGAGCAGGAAGGCTCAGGGAGGACAGAACCCCACCTCATGAGGCGGTCCCTAAGGAGACCCCCTGCTGCCACCTGCTGGCCGCTCATGCGCGCTCCAGTGCCTTGGCCAGCAGCTCTTGTTCCAGAACGCGGTTGCCCCCAGGGCTAGGGGGATGCTGGGGAAGGCAGGGGTGACAGAGGTGTGGACAGGACCCTTGGCCGGTCCTCCCCAGCCTGAAGTCTCCCTGCTCCGCACATAACCTGCTTCCAAGAGCGAGGCCCCTGGAGCATGCACACAGGTGTGGGTGGGTCTCACTGGGGAGCAAAGCGGTCACAGGGCCAGGCAGGCAAGGCCCCGAGGGCCAGGATTCTCCCTTGACCGCCAGGGGACACCTGCCCAGGCTGTGTCCTGGACAGCCTGCGAGGCAGAGCTCAGAAGACGGGGTCGGAAGTCGGAGCCCCTGCCCAGGCTCCTCACCTGGTGGCGTTGAAGGAGAAGCTCCTGCGCAGCTGCACCAGCGCCAGCCGCACCAGCACCGTGGCCGTAGTCGGTCCCTGCATCAGGGCCACCTGCAGGGCCCGTGAGCATCATCCAGGTGGCCCAGGTGGTACAGGGCATCGGCAGCCAGCAGGTGTGCAGCCTTGTCCTCCATGTCCAGCTCCATTAGCAGCGAGGCCAGCTGGTACACACCACGGGCATCCCTGCAGGAAGGAGCCATGCACCTCTCACCCATGCAGGTGGGGGGTGCGCAGGCGTCCCTGTGCACCTGGCCTGGGCTGCCCTTCCAGTCAGGCTGTAAAGACACTGGGCTCCCAGAGGGACCCTCACGGGCTGCGCCCACCCCAGGGCCCTGGCTGCCCTTCCTGGTGGCTGACCCTGGGCCCTAGCCTCTGGCTCCAGCCTCCTGCCACCCCGTGGGTGGGCATTCTTCAGACAGCAGGCCTGGGGGTGGGCAGAGGGTCAGCAGGAGGGCTGACCCTGAGCAGACTCTGCTTCAGTTCTCTGTTCTGCAGAAGCAGGCACGAGCCTTTTGGCCCTGTGGGCTCAGGGGTGCCAGTCGGGGGCAGACTGGATGACGGTGACACTTCCCAGAGAGAACGGAGGGAGTCCCTGGTCCTGAGGGTTTCTCCTCCCCAGAGGATCCAGCAGGGGACTGCAGGACCTGTGTGTGTGCTGTCACCGCTGCCCCCTGCCCGCTGAAGCACCTCCCCCACACCTCCCCCCAACTGAGGAGAACGAATGGCAGCAGCTGGAGGTTCACCTGTTGGGTCCTTAAGTCTATCAAATGGGGGGAGGGGCTTCCGAAGTCAGGGGCCATGCAGGGGAGCTGCTCCCTGACCCAGCACCCCCAGGGCCATCTCCATGGTGAGGGGAGGGGGGATGCCACCTAGAGGCCTTGGAACTAAGAGCAAAACATCTGGGGCTGTGGGGTGGGAGCAGGTGCACGCCTGATACACACCTGGCACAGCCAAGCTCAGCGCTGTGACCGGTATGGCAGGTGCACAGAGAAAGGACCAGAAGGAAATGGAACAGGGGCTGAATGGTGCTGTTGTCTCTGTGTCTGGCGGAGGGGTGTGTCCAACCCAGAGCCCAAGGTGACCCCTGGGCCCGGGAGCTCGCCCAGAACAGGAAAAAACACAGCTGCAGCCTTGCAGGACCAGACAGGAACAGCAGCTCTGGCGCGCGCGCGGTGGTACTCACCCCTCCGGGCCGCGCCGCCTGGCCCAGCAGCCTCGCTTCCGCAGCCCAGCAGGGGCGGGCGCTGCAGCATCAGGCGGCCCTCCTCCAGCAGCACGATCAGCAGCAGCCTGCGCTGGTTCCAGGGCACGAAGGCCTTGGCGGCCAACAGCGCTTCCTCTGGCCAAAGCCCGCACGCGGTGACATAGTCCAATGTGCCCAGCAAGGTGCTGCTGGCCAGCACCTGCAGCAGCCCGCGGCCACACAGCGCGCACGCAGCCGCCAAGGTGCGGCGCCCCCTGCTCCACCACCTCCTGGAAGTCTTCCCGGGCGCCCCGCGAGTCCCTGCCATGCAGCACGCAAAAGCCTCGCAGCGCCAGCAGTGGTGCGCGCTCCCCGGCGCGGACCTTGGTGGCATCCCCAGGGCCAGCGGGCCGCAGCAGGCCCTCGCACAGAGCCCGGACGCCCGCCACGTACCCGGCCAGCAGCAGGCATTCGGCCAGGTGGGTTCCCAGCGCAGGCTGGGCCCCGGTTAGTGCCACGCGGAGCAGGATTCAGAGCGCCCAAGTCACCTGTGCCAGCAGCTCGCGATCCGCATCTTCGCGGAGCTCGGGGCGGCTCCGCACGGCCTCCTGGAAGAGGGCGAAGCCCAGGTCCGCGGCCTCCTGGGCCTGGGCCCGGACGCGCTCCTGGTCCCGGACGGACAGCACGGCCTGGAACTGCCAGCGTGCGGCGGAGGGGCTTTCGCCGCAGGCGTCGTGCAGATCCCGCAGCATATCCTCCGCGAGGCTGTCCAGGAAGAAGGCGGCGAGCGTGACCAGCAGGGTGGCCAGGCGCTCACCTAGGGAATAGACCGGCGTTGGGGACCCCCTGAGAGGTGGCGCCCGAGGCCTCTCGCCCTGCCCAGGGACTTTGGACCCCTTGCGGTTACTTTCACTCTGGCGCCCAGCAGTCCAGGACTTGGGGCCGCGAGGACACGGGGGTCTTGAAGCCCCTCAGGGACAGAGCAGGGTGGGAAGCAGACCCCATAACCAGCTTGGGATGGGCGGCGCTGCCCCCAGCACCGCTGTGTCCGCCTCACCCCAGAGCCCAAGTGGAGCTGGAGCTGGAGCTTCCTCGCCCCCTGGCGGTCATTGAGGGAATTGGAGCACTGGGGTCTCTGCTAGGCGGACCGGCCCTGGCTCTGCGCCTGGAGGGGCCTTGGGTTTCCTGCCTGCTGGGGGCCACCTGGAGACCCCAGGCGTCCGTGCCTCTCTGGACTGGATCTCCCTGTCAGGCCAGGGGGGAGGAAGAGGCAGCAGTGCCGCTGCCGGGCCGTGGGACCTTTCCTGGGTCCCCTCACCTGTGGCCTCTTCGGCCGAGGCCCAGAAATGCCAGTGGTCGGCACACATGGGCCTGTGAGGACCCAGTGGGTCAGGCCGGGCCTGGTGCGCCACGAACATCCCCGACATGTGCGTGCACGGAGCTGTGTGAGGGGGAAGGCAGCGCAGCAGGCCCAGGGCCA
Source organism: Oryctolagus cuniculus (assembly GCF_051225735.1). Lineage (NCBI taxonomy): Eukaryota > Metazoa > Chordata > Mammalia > Lagomorpha > Leporidae > Oryctolagus > Oryctolagus cuniculus. The sequence goes on along the minus strand of NC_142873.1, from coordinate 15,920,371 downwards.
GGAGGAGCCCAAGGTTCTGTCTCCCCCAGCCGTACTCCATGGGGGGCCCTGAGTGCTCAGGAGAGCTCCCGGCCCAGCCCGGTTGTCCGACCCTGTGCCCAGCGTTCCTCCCAGGTCCTGCAGGCTCTCAGCGCTTCCTTCACCCCAGCAGCAGCGGCAGCAGCGGCAATCCTCTACGCCCAGACCCCTTGGCGTGCAGGAGGCCCAGGAGGCACACACGCGTGCACCCAGCTGCCGCTGTCCCTGCGTCACGGTGGCCAGAGCCCAGTGTGAAATCAACCCTGAGACCACCACCGCCACCAAGAGGCCCCGGCCTCATGCCAGCAGCCGCGAGCCCCTCTTGTTGGTCGCTGCTGCACAGAGCAAGACCGGCCCGGAGCTTTACAAGTGTTCACGGATCCTGGGGAGTGGCATCCAAGGAGACCCCGGTGGTCTGGGGTGTAGAGTTTCTTACCCCTGTCCTTCTGAGAGTCTGGTCACACACCTGGGGCTTCCTGCTGTGGCTCAGGAGTCACAGGTCACACACCTGGGGCGTCCTGGTATGGCCCGGGTCACAGGTCACAGGTCACATACCTGGGGTGTCCTGGTGTGGCCCGGGGGCTGCACCTCAATTCTCACTCCGTCCTCACGTCCACTGACTCTTCTGCTGCTTCTGATGTGTTTCAGATCTAGAATTTCCGTGGCTCTCTGTGCAATGTCTGCTGAGAGCGCATCAGCTCGGTCATGGTGACTGAGGTCCTGAATATACTGGAATGTATTAGAATGTACTAGAATGTAGTGGAATGTAGTGGAATGTGCTGGAATGTGCTGGAATGTGCTGGAATGCGCCCTCTGAGTCATTTGCTGGCACAGCTTCAGCATCTGGATGACTTCAGCGTCCATCGCCTCGTTTCCTCCTGGCTGGGGCTCAGCGTTCAGTGCCCATTTCCGTGCAGCCTGGTAATTTCTGTTTTCTGTTCCTGCTTTGTAGACTCCGTGTTCAGCTGTGTTCCTCCAAGCAGCTGCCTGGGTTCCAGTGAGGAGCTGAGTTGGGCCCACGTCCAACACACGCCCCTTCCTCCCTGCTCCAAGCTGCTCTTCTCAGCGCTGCATCTCCAGGCCCTGAGCCGCCCGGAGTGTGCCATTGTGTGGTCAGCCGTGTGTGCCATTGCACGGTCAGCCATATGAGCTGTTGCGTGGTCAGCCGTGACGCCCAGATTCTGGGTCTCGAACCCTCAGCCGCCTCCTCTTCAGCATCTTCCTTCTGACTTCATTGCCCTGACCTCTGTCCTGTGACATCTTGAGCCACTGAAGTGACAGCTTTCCATTGTGCCACGCCCATAGATCAACAGGTCCCTGGGGCAGAGCACTGCTGGGACACCAGCTTCACCTCCCATGCCCTGGCTGCCAAGGGCAAACTTTGTTCCTGCCTGCATGCGCCCACCGTCCAGCGCCCGTGCCCACCATCCAGCACCCATGCTCCCCGTCCAGCACCCACGCTCCCCGTCCAGCACCTGTGCCCACCCTCCAGTGCCCGTGCCCACCATCTAGTTCTCACGGTCACTGCCGTCCAGGGCGCTGCCATCGCTCTGTCTGTGGGGAGCAGCCCGGACTGGACTAAGTTACTGGAATTAAGACTTATTCTATGCATCTGCTCTCCCACAATATGGCGCTGGGAGAGAAGTAAACAGCTTCCGCACAGCTGCCTCCAGTTCAGCTAATAAACTGTAGGACTTGCTCCTGATTGGAGAGCAGCGTACTCGGCGTGTGGGCAGCCGAGTTAGGATTGGCGGAGGAGGACTATAAAGGAGGAGAGAGACGGCATGCACCAGGAACATCTATGAGGAACATCTAAGGGGAACACCTGTGCAGCCCCCAGAGAGCCGGCCGGCGGTGTGCCGCTCCCCTGCGGAAGTGGGGAATGTGGCCAGGGGGAACTGCCCTTCCACGGAGGTGGAAGGGATAGTAGCCAACCCAGGAAGAACCAGCAGCAAACCCGGGGAGGGCCGAGCAGACGAAAGAACAGCGCAGGGTCCTGTGTCATTCCTCCAGGAAGAGGGGGAGCGACATAATGGTGCCGTGACTCGGATAGGAAACCTAGGACGGATAGGAAACCTAGGACAGATAGGAAACTTAGGAGGGAAGAAACGGGAAGAACTGGGAAAATACCGGAGAGAGAGACTAGCAAACAGCCTAGGGAAAAGCCGGACGAAAAGGGTGCCGGAAGAAGCTATTGAAAGCCTAGGCATAGACTCGGATACGGACTACGGGGGGAAGCTGGGAGAAATCTCTAAGGTCGAAAGCGAAAGTGAAAGCTAGAACAAACAGACTCGGACGCGGACTGTGGGGAGAGGCCAGGAGAAATGAGGGAGGAGTATTGTTGGAGGAAAGCTTGGGGAAACATACCGGGTAGAGAAAAATGTTAGGGAAATTGAAGCCGCGGGGGGCAGGCCAAGGCGGAAACGAAAGCCACTTTGGGATTCTCAAGTTAGCCCGGGAATGGGGGGCGAAAAGTTGAAACCAGAAGCTGAAACGTAAGCCAGATTGGGATCCGTCTGATTAGCCCGGGGAGCAAAGGATGGGAAGCCAAACCGTGGGGCGGAGACGTAAGCTGGGTTGAATTCGCCAGGCTAGCCTGGGGAACTTAGATTGAATGCTAGTGGCGGACACGTAAGCTACGCTGTGTGACTCGCGGAGGCTGCCGTGCGCAGAGAGAGCGTGCGGGGCACAAGTAGATAGGGAACGGGGCTGGCGCGAGGCCGTGGTGCAGACGCGAAGGGCGTGGAGACCGCGGAGCGCGCGAAGCCAAGCCGCGCAAAGCCGGGAAGCCGCGCAGATGAGAGAGGTGCGGGCTGAAGCGGCTCAGAGCCGGGAAGCAGCCTCGGGGCGGGTGCCGAGAAGCAGCCTCGGGGCGGGCACCGGAAAGCCACAGGGATAAGAGAAACAGAAGCTTAGAAGTAAAATGAGAGAAATGGGAATGTTGGCAGACAGAAGTAAAATGGGAGAAATAGGAATGCCCGGAGATAGAGAAAGAGAAATAGAAAGGCCTCCCTACAACACTGCAATGTGAGAGCTTGGATTCGGTCTGCCTGATTAAGTGAGGCGATGAGCACCTGCGGCGGCTAGCAGCTTATGCGCCGCAGGTCACCGAAGACAGGCACGAATTAACATCAGTAAGGCCTCCCCACAATACAACAATTAGGAGGCTTGGATTCGGTCTGCCTGATTAAGGCGGTAAGCACCAGCAAGCAGCTCGACCAGAGTATGAGCTGCAGGTCACCGAAGATAGGCACGAACCAACACTAATAAGTCTCCCCCACAATACGGCAATGAGAAAGCTTGGATTCGGTCTGCCTGATTAAGGCAGTAAGCACCAGCAGGCGGCTCGACCAAAGTATGAGCCGCAGGTCACCGAACACAGGCACGCATCAGCACCTAAAAACCTCCTCACAACATGGCGAAGAGAGGACCCGGATTCGGTTTGCCTGATTGATAGGACTTGTAAGAACCTGTGGCAACTCTAGCAAGTAGAGCAGAGTGTGTGCCGCGGGACACCGAAGACAGGCGCGTATCAACGCCAAAAATAAAAAGAAAGGGGGATCTGTGGGGAGCAGCCCGGACTGGACTAAGTTACTGGAATTAAGACTTATTCTATGCATCTGCTCTCCCACAATATGGCGCTGGGAGAGAAGTAAACAGCTTCCGCACAGCTGCCTCCAGTTCAGCTAATAAACTGTAGGACTTGCTCCTGATTGGAGAGCAGCGTACTCGGCGTGTGGGCAGCCGAGTTAGGATTGGCGGAGGAGGACTATAAAGGAGGAGAGAGACGGCATGCATCAGGAACATTTATGAGGAACATCTAAGGGGAACACCTGTGCAGCCCCCAGAGAGCCGGCCGGCGGTGTGCCGCTCCCCTGCAGAAGTGGGGAATGTGGCCAGGGGGAACTGCCCTTCCACGGAGGTGGAAGGGATAGTAGCCAACCCAGGAAGAACCAGCAGCAAACCCGGGGAGGGCCGAGCAGACGAAAGAACAGCGCAGGGTCCTGTGTCATTCCTCCAGGAAGAGGGGGAGCGACACTGTCCAGGCCCCACACGCGTCATCTGTGGGACGCGTGGCTGGGCCGAGCGGTTCCCCGATTCACGGACGTCAGTCCTTCTCTTGTTAGATTAAAAACGCTGATAATCCGAGGCTCTGTAAATGCTGCCCCATTATTGTTTTAATTTTCATTTTCCTGATTACCAGTGGGTCTCATTTATTAAAATTATTTCTTTTCCAATCTGGCGAGGAGAGAGAAAGTGGATTCTCATTACTTTAATGTGCGTGCGCCTTGTGGCTCAGAGCTGGCTGCTTTCCCGGGTGCTGCTCACCATCTGTGTGCTTTCTCTGGAAGTGCTCTCACCAGCGCTCACCCTGGACGTCTCCTTACTGGGGCGCAGGGTTCTGCAGACGCCTGCCGGGCTCCTCTTTGCCTGGCGTGTATTTGGCAAATATTGTTCTGTGTTTTTAGATCCTTTGCCCTTTGTTTTTACACTTATAGAAAAAAAGAAGTTTAAGACTTTAATTCATAAAATATCCAGTTTGCCTTTGTTCTTTGCACTTTTGTAAAGCTCTTCTGGACCCAGAGGTCACGATGGGGTTCTGGAATTTTCTTTCAGGAACTGCGAGGTAAGGCGGGCGTTCGGCACAGAGGTGAAGCTGGTGCTGGGGCCACCCAGTGTGCACTGAGGGCCTGGCTTGAATCCTACCCACTCTGCTTCCCTCCCAGCTTCCTGCACAGGGGCCCTGGGGGGCAGCAGGTGATGGCTGGGTTCCTGGTGCCCACGTGGCAGACCCCGAGGGAGTTCCTGGCTCCTGACTCCAGCCTGGCCCAGCCTGGGCATCGTGTGTTGGGAGGGAACCAGCAGGTGGAAGATCTCTCCCTGTTGGTTTCTGCCTCTTTGCCTTTCGAGTAAAATGTGGCAAAAGTGAGATGCGGTGCCATGGAACTGTTCTAGAATCCACCTGGAAGGTCGTCGGTGGGGAGTGTGGCTGGGGGTCGGCAGGCCAATGTCAGTGTGGTACTGTGGGCCCGTTTCTGCATCTCTGGCCTGCTTTCTTGCTTTTCTGTCCAAGCCAGAGGTCGTAGCCCCATGTCTGTTAGCCACTGGTAGAAGGCTCCCCCCACTTCCGTCCTTACTGCCCTTTGCCCTGTATTATAATGCAGATCTAAGGAGGGCATTGAGCATTCATCCTTTAGGCAGTCCTTTAGGCTGGGCCAGGCTGAAGCCGCTGTTAACAATGTAGCGAGTTGCATTCTTTTTTTTTTTTTTTTAAGATTTATTTATTTATTTATTTATTTTGACAGGCAGAGTGGACAGTGAGAGAGAGACAGAAAGGTTTTCCTTTGTTGTTGGTTCACCCTCCAATGGCCGGCACAGCTGGCGTGCTGCGGCCAGTGCACCAAGCCAGGAGCCAGGTGCTTCTCCTGGTCTCCCATGGGGTGCAGGGCCCAAGCACTTGGGCCATCCTCCACTGCACTCCCTGGCCACAGCAGAGAGCTGGCCTGGAAGAGGGACAACCAGGACAGAATCCAGTGCCCCGACCGGGACTAGAATCCAGTGTGCCAGCGCCGCAAGGTGGAGGATTAGCCTAGTGAGCCGCGGCGCCGGCCTGGCTCAATTATTTTCCCTCAGCATTTTAAAGATGTTGTCCTACCATCTACCATCCATAGCTGTGGTTGACAAATGAGCTGTCACACGTATCACTTGCCCCTATTTGTAGTGAGTCATTGTCCTGAGCTGCTTTCCAGGTTTTCTCTTTAGCTTTGGTTCCATCAGTCTGACATCCTCACATTTACACTACCTGGGGAAGCTGAGCGTTCTGTATCTGTCAACTTACATCTTCCATCAAGTTGGAGACATTTTCAGACTTTATCATTTCTGTATCTTTTACCCCATTCCCTCTTTTTCTATGATTCTTGGACTTGGCTTCCATGTGTGTTGTCCCACATACTACAAGGAAACTGTTCACCTTTCTGCACTTCATTTTGATCTACATTTCCAAATTTTTAATTGCTTCTGATGGATATTCAATTTACTGACTCCTTAGCCAGAGACATCTTGAATTTAAGCCTATCCCATGAAGATTTTGATTTGCAGATATTGCATTTTTTTAATTTGACAGGTAGAGTTATAGACAGTGAGAGAGAGAGAGAAAGGTCTTCCTTCCATTGGTTCACCCCCCAAATGGCCACTACGGCTCGCGCTGCACCAGTGTGAAGCCAGGAGCCAGGTGCCTCCTCCTGGTCTTCCATGCAGGTGCAGAGGCCCAAGTGCTTGGGCCATCCTCCACTGCCCTCCCAGGCCACAGCAGAGAGCTGGACCGGAAGAGGAGCAACTGGGACTAGAACCCGGTGCCCATATGGGATGCCAGACTTCAGGAAGAGGATTAACCAAGTGAGCCACAGTGCCAGCTCCATGAAGTTTTTTCTTAATTTTTATTTATTTGACAGGTAGAGTTACAGACAGTGAGAGGGAGAGATAGAAAGGTCTTCCATCCACTGGTTCAATCCCCAAATGGCTGCCACAGCTGGTGCTGCGCCGATGCATCTTCAGGAGCCAGGTGCTTCCTCCTGGTCACCCATGCGGGTGCAGGGACCCAAGCACATGGGATGCTGGAGTTGCAGGCGGAGGACTAACCAAGTGAGCCACGGCGCTGGCCAATACTGTGCTTTTTAAATTTAAAGTTTCTATTTGAATATTTTTATAATTTCTATTCCCCTGCTAAAGTCTGTCTATAAGCATAGTTTCTTTTCTTTTTTTTTTTTTTTTTTTTTTTTTTTTTTACAGGCAGATGGGACAGGGAGACAGAGAGAAAGGTCTTCCTTTGCTGTTGGTTCACCCTCCAGTGGCCGCTGTGGCCGGCACACCGCGCTGGAGCCAGGAACTTATCCTGGTCTCCACTGCACTCCCTGGCCACAGCAGAGAGCTGGCCTGGAAGAGGGGCAACCGGGACAGAATCCGGTGCACCGACCCGGGGTCCCTGTGTTCTCAATCATGCCCATCCTACAGATGAGGAACACTGAGGCCTGGGCGGGGAGGCGGTTTGCAGAAGCTCACACAGCCTGTAGACCTGAAATCCAACCCCCACCCCTGCAGTCCCACGGTGCAGCTCTCAGAGCAGGTGACTGGTTTTCCTGTCTCGGGGGGACCCCTCGGGGCCCACCTCAACTGCCTGTCAGGCGAGAAACCCCCCTAAACGGAGCCCACCCGGCCTCCCCCAGCCCCACTCGCACGAGATCCCCGGCACGCAGGGACCATGGAGCGATGCTCACCTGTGGTCCTGGAGACGGTGAGTGCGAGCACAGGTCAGCAGACCCTGCAGAGAGAGGCTGGACTCTGGGGAGGATACGGGGCGGCCCCAGGACCAGAGAATCCCACGCCCCGCCCCTCGGTTCCAAGCCCCGCCCCTCGGGCGCAAGCCCCACCCGTGGCCGCTGTCTTCTTCCCTGACTCGCAGGCCGGCCGCTCCTCAGCTCCTGTCACAGCACCCCATCCTTCCTCGTGCTCAGGCCCCCTCCTCCCTGCTAAGGTGAGCCTGGAAGCCCCCTACCCCCAGCCCCTTTTTCTTTTTTTTTTTTTGACTGGCAGAGTGGACAGTGAGAGAGAGAGAGACAGAGAGAAAGGTCTTCCTTTGCCGTTGGTTCACCCTCCAGTGGCCGCCGCGGCCGCAGCACCGTGCTGATCTGATGGCAGGAGCCAGGTGCTTCTCCTGGTCTCCCATGGGGTGCAGGGCCCAAGCACTTGGGCCATCCTCCACTGCACTCCCGGGCCACAGCAGAGAGCTGGCCTGGAAGAGGGGCAACCGGGACAGAATCCGGCACCCCGACCCCCGACCGGGATAGAACCCGGCGCCGCAAGGCGGAGGATTAGCCTAGTGAGCCGCGGCGCCAGCCCTCAGCCCCTTTCTACTCCCAGGGTCACACCCGGCCTGGCTGCATGGTCAGGGAGGCGGGCCTCATCGCGGGGCGTTCCCGTCGGCATGCCCCGCCCCCTCGGCCCTCCCACTGCGCCGGGCTTCCTTCTTTATGCTGGGCCCAGACCCTGTCCCATCCTGGCGCGCAGGCCCCGCCCCCGCGGGCCAGGCCCCTCCCCCTCGCCTCTCGGAGCCCCGCCCCTTGTCCGCCTCAGGGTCAGGCCCCGCCCACTTCTCACTCCTCGCTGGGAAACCTCGCCCGCACCTAGGGCTGTACCCTTCTCCTACTCTGCGGCTTTCTCCCCTGAGCGCAGCGTCTCCGCACCGCCCCCAGCGTTCAGCGGGAGCCCCCCCAGCCCTCTCCCAACCCGGGCTCCGCTTACCCAGGGCCCCAGCTCCGGTGCAGCGGGCTGTCTGGCGACGCGGCGGCTCGCATGGCCCGGCCAGCGGGGACGCACGGCTCGGAGGCCGGCCCAGACCCAAGTGCGCACGCGAGCTGTCCCGCGGAGGATCGCGGCCCGGACAAGCGTCGCAGGGGCTGGGGCCGCAGGCGGGGCAGGACGCGCGGTGCCCGGGGCTGCTGGGGGGCACGGGGAGGGGGGCTGCGGAATTCCCAGGCGCCGCCGTTCTGCGCGCCCATTGGCCCGCTCGCCGCGGTGACATCATCAAGGCAGGGGAACGGGAAAACCCCCGCGCGACACGTGACCCAGGGGCGGGCCGGTCGGGAAGGGGAGGCGGGGCGCTGCAGAGGGGCCGTGGGGGCTTCGCCCGCCGCCCATTGCCCTGCAGAGACGACTGAGGCCGCAAGCCGGGTCTCTGCGTGAGATGGGAGCCTGGAGCTTCTACGGCCCGGGGCTTCACAGCCGCTGTCCGTGGTGGTACAAGCGTAGGCTGGGCACGGGCTCTGGGACTTGCGCCCGCCCCTGGTGGTCTCCAGTGCCTGGACCACAGCTGTGCATGGCCATGGGCGGGCCCCGTGAGCACAGGGACATCAGTGACATCTGGGAACCGTGCGCCCAGCCTCTGAGCAAAGGGGCTCCTGGGGGGCCCGCACATAGGGCAAGCGCCCGCATCCCGCGTGGGGCATTTGGGTGTTCCAGCTCTTCACTGCGTTGTCCTGGCAGACAGAGTGGCCCAGCCTAGGCTGACCGAGCCCCGTATGAGCCGTCGCCTGCCCTGGACCCTGGGCACAGCACTCCCCAGGCCGGCCTGGCAGTGGACTGAGCGTGGCTCCCAGCCCTTCAGGCCCTGGAGAGAGGTACAGAGTGGCCACTGTCTGCAAAGGGCCAGACGGTGACCACGCCAGGCTCAGGCCCTGGCCGGCCGGATGCTCTCACTCCGCTGCCCAGGAACAGCCAAAGCCGGGGCACAATGACCAGTGTGGCTGTGCTCCAATAGGACCTTTTCTTTTTGTTTTTATGGGGACACTGGGACACTCCCATTGCACATCGGAGGGCCTGGGATCCAGCCCTGGCTCTGCTTTAGATTCCAGGCTCCTGCTAAGGTGTGCCCTGGGAGGAGCAGCAATGGCTCAAGTACGGGGGAGACCAGCACTAGGTTTTAGGCTCCTGGCTGGGGCCCCGCCCTGGCAGTTGCAGGCATCTGGGAGTGAACCAGCAGGTAGCTCGCTGGTTCTGTTGTCTGCCTTTTAAATGGATATACATTGTGAAATGTCTTTTTTACACGAGACAGTATATGCTTTTTTTATTTTTTAAATATTTATTTATTTGAAAGGCAGAGTTACAGAGAGGCAGAGGCAAAGAGAGAGAGAGAGGGGTCTTCCATCCGCTGGTTCACTCCCCAGATGGCTGCAATGTCCAGAGCTGTGCCGATCCAAAGCCAGGAGCCAGGAGCTTCTTCTGGTCTCCCACGTGGGTGCAGGCGCCCAAGGACATGGACCATCTTGTACTGCTTTCCCAGGCCATAGCAGAAAGCCGGATGGGAAGTAGAGCAGCTGGGACTCAAACTGGCACCCACATGGGATGCCGGAGCTGCAGATGGAGGCTTAGCCCGCTACACCACAGTGCCAGCACCAGACAGTGTTGGCTTTGGGTTGTTTTTAACCCCACACAGAGTAATATCAAGTGTGCTGGAGAAAGCGTACCATTACTGTGCTTAGTCTACAGCCTGGCTCGTGGTAAGAAGCCACCACGGGGGCTCCCATGACGACAGACCCAGGCGCCCCCATGGGTCCCCTCTGACCCACGCGCACGTCTGGTCCCCTGAGAGGACAGGTCAACATCCTTGGCACTCAGGGTTTCTGCTGGGCTGTGCACATGGACCCACAGCCCAGGAGCACTGAGCGCACCTGGTGTCTGCACTGCAGGGACTGCACTTCCGCAGGTCTGGGGAGGCGCCGTCCACTCACCTGCTGGAGCCCCTGCTCTGTGCTCGGCCGTGCACCTGGCCCCCCGAGGCAGCTCGGCCACATCTTCATGGGTCTGTCCTGTGCAGGCTGACCCCCACGCAGCGCTGATCCTCAGTGGGGGAGCTCACAGGAGCACCTGACTCAGCTTGAAGGTCAGGGAAGGCTTCCCCGAAGAGGCGGCACTGGAACTGCGACCTGGAGGGTGCGCAGGTATGGAGTGGTGAGCCTAGGGTGAGTTCAAGGTGCAGGGGAGCACTTGGGGAGGTGAAAAATTATGCCAAGGCTGGGTGGGTGTGGTTAAGAAGCCCCACCCCCCTCCCCTAAGGTCACTCAAGGGTTAGAAGCCAGAGCTCTCATGACGACCCCGGGGCCATGGTGGGGTCAGAGCAGGGGCTGGCCGGGCCATGCCTGAGCTTTACAAAGTCCCCTCCAGCAGTTGGACACACGGCCAGCACTGGCAGGAGACAGGGAGAGGCCTGGCAGAGGTGCGGGGCGGCCCAGGTGCCTTGCCAAACTCCTGGGTGCTGAAGGAAGGGGCCGCCTGTGAGGCCCACACCCCACACCAGAGCGCACTAGAGTCCCAGACGCGCCACTTCCAGTGCGATTTCCTGCGGATGCACACCCGGGGAAGGCACAGATGGCTCGAGCACTTGGGCCCGTGCTGCCCCCATGGAGACCTGGATGGAGCTCCTGGCTCCTGGCTTTGGCCTGGCCCAGCCCTGGCCATCGCAGCCATCTGGGGCATGAGCCATAGGTGGAAGGAGATCCCTCTGTCACTCTGCCTTTCAGGCAGATGAGATTAAAACTAAACAAACAAAAAGGTTGGAAAGCTTGGGCCCAGGGCTGTGGGGGAGGAGCCGGGGCAATGTGGCTGGTGAGGTGGGGTGGCCCAATAGCCCATGACATCCAAGCTCCGAGGGAACTCAGCGGCCAGGGGCCATGGAGCACTGGCAAGGAAGCCAGCAGGAGGGAGGCGGCCGCACTGGCCCTCTCCACTGGCCTGTAGGCTCCCTGCCTGGCTCCACGGGGAGCCTGCAGGAGCCTGGGGGGCCTCAGCACAAAAGCCTCCTTCCTTGGCTGCAGGGCCCCGCCCTCGGAGTGCAGGCCAGGGTGCTCACCCTTGAAGGGGGGCCCTGGCCAGGCACTTGTGCCCCAGGGGGCCGGGTCCCAGTCCAGGGTGCCCACAGCTCACACGTGCAGCAGACCTGGCTGCCCACCATGCTCCCAGTCCTGCTGGAATTCGGGGCTAGACCTTGTGGTGGGCGTGTGCTGCTCTGAACTGGGCCCCGGCTGTGCCTGAGCAAGAAGCTCAAGGTAAGCAGTTCGGGGGCTTCTGGAACTGGGGACTGGGACGAAAGGGCCCTCGAGGGCTGGAGGCAGCGGAAGTACTGAAGGGCCTGGCTTGGCACAGGGGCCCGCCCCCTGCAGGGCTCCCACCCAGCGTGCAGCCCAGGATGGGAGGGGCTGAAATTAAGTTAAACAGCATATGAATTTATTAATTCCAGACTGTTAAAGGGCAGCGGTGTGGGGTTAGGGAAGCTCGGGGACGAGGGACAAGATGATGGACAGCCGAGGGCCCCTGGAGGGGCCCCAGCACCGCCCCCGCCCAGCCCACCCTGGCACTGCCCTGTTGGCTTCCCCATGATTGTGGCAGGGCAAGATGGCTGGGAACACAGAGGACAGAAGGCCCCCACCACCGGCATGCCCTGTGCCCGACCCCCTCTGTCCAGGGAGGTGGCGGGGTGGGGGGCGGAGGCCAGGGAGGCGGGTGCTGTCACCAGGAGCCTGGGAAGGCAGAGACCATGGCACCTAATACTTCTTGTCCTCAGCTGCCTTCGCAGGGGCTTCCTGGGGCTCCTCGCTGGTGGGGGCGGGGGCGGCTGTGTCATCCTGCCCGCTTATGCCCAGCTCCTTCACCCTGGTGGGATCGACGTGCTAGATCCACTGCTGGTAGAGGTAGATGAAGAAGACCAGGTCTGCGGGGAGACAGGGGAGGTGGCGTGAGTGCAGGCAGAAAGCCAGGAGCCCCCGCCATCCACTGGTCCTCACCGTCCCTCAGGCAGCCGATCCAGCACATGACGGGCGGGCATCTTGATGATGAAGGCAAACAGGTCCTCAGTGAAGGTGTTGAGGGCCTTGTGGGTGAGCATGCGCCAGGGCAGGTGGGCCACAGACCTGAGCTTGTAGTTGATGAAGAGCTGGGGCGTCATGGTGATGAAGCCTGTGGAGAAAAGACACCTGTGAGCAGGGGGCGGGGCCTTCTCACCCAGCCCCTCCCACGCCCTCCACCACACTCACACCCGTCTCTTTGCCACTGCCAACACCAGGGCCCGCTGACCTACCTCAGGGCCTGTGCACTCGCTCTGCCCATCAACAGACCTGGGCCTGGCTCCCTCCCTGGCATCTTGGGCTCAGCCTCTCCTCTGGGAGGCTCCAGGCTTCCCCTGCTGTGCAGCCCTCACTCTGCCCCACCCCCCCGCCATGGCACTCCCCTGTCTGCTTGCTGCTGCTCTGGTTTCCCACAAGACAAAATGTTTCCAAAGACAAGGATAGAAACGGAATGTCGCATCCTCCTGCTCGGGGCCGGCCCTGCCTCCCACACTAGATGTGAGTAGACCTTGAGCCCACTCAGGGCTGGCCCTGTCTTCCACACTGGACGGTGAGGGACTGTGAGCCCGCTCAGGGCTGGCCCTGTCTTCCACACTGGACTGTGAGTGGATAGTGAGCCCCCTCAGGGCCGGCCATGTCTCCCACACTGGACGAGCCCACCTGCCCCACCCGGCCCTCACCAAAGGTCACAGCCAGGTCTGTGCTGTGCCGCGCCGATACCGCCTCCTCCGGCTCCTCGACCCCACATGGGGCTGGCAGGCACCCTCAGGCACCAGCGAGGCCTGGGTTCTGCTCCCCGACCTGGGGTCCCTCCAGCGCCCCACCTGAATGCCGCCTGGGGGAGCCCCCAGCCACACCCTGGAAGCCCTGGTCTCCCACGGGCACTGCTCCGGCGGTCAGCAGGGCCAGCTCTGCACTCAGTGTGCGAGGGCTCACCAGGCCGCAGGGGCACCTGTCCACCCACTCCCTGGGCCCCGTGGAGGCAGCGGCTTGGAGACAGACTCTGGTGAGGGTGGGTGGACCCGAGGGGCCACAGGCCCTTTCAGTGGCTACGCCTCTTTGTGCCCCACTTCTCATCTGGACAGAGCACCACCCCCAGCTCTGGGGGCAGAGTTTAGTGAGCTGGTCCTGCCCAGGACAGCTAGAGACACCGGTCTCTGGCACTGCAGTGCCTGGATGGGCACACCATCAGCAGCTTGATGCTGACTCTACTGATCCGGGGCCCCTGGGGCCTGGAGGATCACAGTTGGGGCAGACGGGCAGCCACTTGGCAGCTGGGTGGCTGGACAAGTGACCTCCCCTCCTGAGCCTCTGCCCCGGCCTCCACCTGGTAGGGGTGCGCAGGCCAGCGCCTGGCCACCAGCACAGTGGCCATACAACCAGGCGCTGCTGGCACAGGGGCCTCCTGGTGAGGCAGTGGGTCCGGCCCGCTAGGGGGAGCAGCACAGGGGCTTCCCTGCTCCTGGCCTCGCAGTTCCCCTGCCTGCTTCCTGGAGGTGCACCCCGGCCTCAGCCGCCGAAGCAGGCCCAGCCCCTCCCTCTGCTGCTCTCCTGGTCAGTGGGAGATTCTGGGCTGGGAGTTTAGGCGCCCTTCCCCTTCCAGGCTCACAAGGCCCCTTGGAGAGTGAAGCCCAGAACCCAGGCAGGGGGAGGATGGGGGAGGGAGGGCGAGGGGGCAGACCCTATCCCCCAGGACCACCCCCCACCACGGTCTCCCACAGGCCCAGGGCCTCGCCCTACAGTTCTTGAATGCCAGGAACTCAAAGACACTGTGGACGATGGAGATGATGATGGTGAGCGCCAGCAGGTAGGGGTTGGTTTCCAGGAGGGCCACCTGTGGAGGGGGGGCTACTCATGAGTGCAGTCCCACCCCCAGCTGGAAGACTTCTCTCATGCCCCAAGACCCCTGTAGGACCTGCTGACCACCCCGCAGGGCTGGGAGCTAGAGACACACAGATGGGGAGATGGCAAGGGGCAGGAGGCCGCAACTGGGTGAGACAGGCTGGTGGGGAGGGGGGCAGCTGCCATGAGGAACGGGGACCCACAGCAACCACAGCTGTGGGCAGCATGGACATCACAGGCACCGGGAGTAGGGATTTCTGAGAGGGCAGAGTCAGGGGCACAGGGCTGGGCCAGGCCAGCTATAGAGGTCTTGGCTGCACAAGCAGAAAAGCTCTGACCAGGCCATCAGAACCCAGGGACAGGACACAGGCAGTGGGGGAGCCCGGAGGTTGGGAGCCTGGGCAGGGTGCGCAGGGTGGTGGGTCCCATGCTCGCCGCCCAGCTCCGTCCACAGCGCCCACCTTCACCGAGTCCTGCTGCTCCTCTCAGGGCTCCTAGAGCTCGTCACCCAGGAAGTTCCAGGGCGACCTGGTGCTCTGGGCAGCATAGAGCAGACAGAATGACGCCCGCTCCTGCATCACACACAAAAAGCCAGGGACCTTGGCCAGTGCACAGGGAACGTTTGGGACAATCTCAATACATAAAAGGTGGCCCAAGAAAGAAAGAAACAGAGCTAGGCAGAGTGCACAACATCCACACTAGAGGGCTGGTGTTCTGGCACAGCAGTTAAGCTGCTGCCGCCAGGGTGGGCTCCCCGACACGAAGGGCCGGTCTGAGCCCCAACTGCTCTGCTTTCTACCGGCTCCCTGCTAATGCACCTGGGAAAGCAGCGGACATGACCTGAGCTCACAGGCTCCTGCCACCCGTGGGGGAGACCTGGGTAGGGTTCCTGGATCTGGCTTGGCCCAGACCTGGCTATTGTAGCTCTTTAGGGAGTGAACGAGCAGATGAAAGATTATCTGTCTGTTTCTCCCTTTCTCTATACCTCTGCTTTTCACATAAAGAAATCTTAAAAAGCAACAACAATTCACTTTAGCAGAATAGGGGCCTTCTGAGGTACCAATGTCCAGATCTGTGAAATGGGTACAGGGAGAGATTTCAATGGCCACCAATCAGGACAGGAGACAGTGGACTGAAGGAAAAAGTCACTAAAAGTGGAAATATAACAATTATTATCATTATTTTTGAAGATTTATTTGAAAGACTTACAGAGAAGAAGAGAGGAGGTCTTCCATCTGCTCATTCACTCCCCAGAGGGCTGCAATAGCCAGGACCAGGCCAAAGTCAGGAGTCAGGAGCTTCATCCAGCTCTCCCACGTGGGTGGCAGGGGCCCCAACACTGGGACCATCTTCTGCTGCTTTTTCCCAGGCACATTAGCAGGGAGCTGGATTGAAAATGGAGCAGCCGGGACATGGACTCGTGCCCATATGGTGGCTTTACTTGCTATGTCACAATGCCAGCCCCAAACAACAATTACTAACCACCCAGAAAGTATGGAGTTGGGCAAAAAAGAATACTTCATAAGGGCTTGCATTGTGGTGTAGCCGGTTTGGCTGCCATGGGTAATGCCAATATCCCTTATCAGAGCACCAGTTCCAGTCCCTGCTGCTCCACTTCCAATCCAGCTCCATGTTAATGTGCCTGGGAAAGCAGCGGAAGATGTCCCCAAATTCTGGGCCCTGGCACCCATGTGGGAGACCCAAATGGAGTTCCAGGATCCTAGTTTTGGTCTAGCCCAGCCCCAGCCACTGTGGCCACTTGGTGAGTGAACCAGAGGATGGAAGATTCTCTTTCTCTCTCTCACTCTGACTTTCAAATAAATGAAACAGATCTCTAAACAATTAGAAACAACAACTTGTGTTTACTGTGTAGCTTAGATGTGAATGGTAGGCACACACTCCAAAACATTCAAATGCTGAGTGCTATTCTAATAAAAATTGCATTCCTGTATGGAGAACTATCCTTCCACAGCAGAAAGTCAGTAAGAACGTTTGAAACTGAAAAACTAAGAAATCGCAGCTCCGACTTGTGGAGGGGAGTGTGGATAGGACGCAGTGGGAGAAACAGCTAAATGAAGCTGAGAGCAGCCGCCAAGGGGAGCAAGAAGGGGTGGGGTGGATGGGAGACAGGGTTCCGCTGTCTGACAGAGCAGCTTCACGTGAAACCACATACGCACGAGAGACCATAAGAATACATGACGGGGCCAGTGCTGTGGCACAGAGGGTAAAGCCACCACCCGTGATACTGGTATCCCATGTGGGTGCTGGTTCAAGTCCCTGCGGAGCTGCTCGGCCTCTCACCACGGGGCCTGGTGTCCCCTCACGGCCCCACCTTCCATCTCCACCCCGACCCCGGCCTGAAGCTTGGAAGCAGATGAGGCCCCGGCACCCAGGAGCAGCTCTCACGGCCAGGGTGACAGCCCTGGGCCCTGGGGCAGGACCTGGGGCTGGACCTGGGGCCTGGGGGCTTGGCTTGAGGCTTCGAGAGAGGACGTGTGCACCCCTGCTTCAGTCCCCAGAGCCCGAGCAGGAACCCCTCCCATCCTAGGAGGCCTGCTGGACAGAGAGGAGGGCTCAGTCCCACAAGCAGCAGCCCCAGCACAGGTGCAACACTTACTGATCCTGCACCCAGTCCCCTGCTGGGCAGTGCTGCGGATACAGAAGTGACCAAGACAGTCCCAGCCTTACCCTCACAGGACTCAGCCCCATGGGGAGAAAGACCTGACCCACACAGTAAGGACCGAGAGGGGGCAGGGCTGGGATGGGGAAGCCCAGCAGGGTCTGTGAACCCAAAGAGGGCTTCCTGGAGGAGGCAGCACTTGTACCTGGGGCTGCCAGAGGCCAGAGTCAGAGAGCCTGAGCTGTGTTACCTGAGGCAGTCGCTCTACCTCTCTGCACCTCACCTTCTTCATCTGTCAGATGGCGTTGCCGGGAGGTTTCCATGAGTCCTCCTAGCCAGCGTCGTGCACTTAGTAGGTGCTCAATGCACATTAGCTAAAATTATTTTGAAACTGGACTGCCGGACAAACTGGTGACATTCAGATAAACCTGAGGACAATCACTAATCCCTCACTGGTTTAAAGCCCAGGACTGCACACCTCGGGGCAGCTGGAAGAATCCCGGGGCAGGTCTCACCCCCACAGCCCTCCTTCTGACGGCGAGGGCAAAGCACAGAGACCCCGGGACACAGCGCAGCAGGCAGGCTGTGGGCAGGGTCGCAAGAGTACCAGGAGCAGGCCCTGTGGTGTGCACCCAGCCCCGGGCTGCCCTACCTGCGGGATTTCCAGCTCTGCGAAGTGCTCGTAGCAGCCGTCTGAATTCTCGCAGCTCGTCCAGTCGCTGTACACGAGGTCGTGCTGCTCCTAGAAGAGAGCCGAGGTGGCGTTGAAGTCTGTAAAGTGCTCGTGCTCTGAGATGTACACGTGCAGGTTCTGGGGGTGGGAGTGGGGGGCAGAGCTCAGGGCCGTTCATCAGAGCCTCAGCACATGCACGGATAAAGAGCGGAGGAAGAGCCGGGCAGCGTCGGCCCCTCGTGAACCAGCATGTGTGGGGACAGCGAGTTGTGGAGAAGAGAGTAACTTCTCCTCCCCACACCTGTGTCTGCCCTGGCTGAGCCTGGCAGCCAGAGGTGCGCAGCAGCTGAAGACCCAGCAGCCTGCCCTCCGAGCTGAGTGTGGACAGCAGCAGGAGCCCTGGAATGCTGGCCCCCTTCTGGGCTGCACGCCTCAGGGCAAAGCAGGCACCAGCTGACCATTCAGGACACGGGGAGTGGGAGCCCAGCCCCTCCTGCCCCCACAGCCCACGGAGCAGGGAAGCAGGGCAGTGGTCACCCTGCTAACAGAACCCAGAGCTGCACATCTGGTAGAAGCCCACCCTGGGGCTGGCACTGGCCGGGGAAGCTCCGGCTCTGCCCGTGCCCACCACGTCTCCCCAGCACCCTTCCCACAGCCCTGAGAGCAAGTGCTAAAGGCCTTCGCTGTCAACTTCCCGAAAGCATCAGCACCACCCCACGGACGCTGCCTGATGACCCCACGCCCCAACTGTTCAGAGTCCATGGTGACCAGGAACCCCTCCATCCCGCCCACGTGCCCCACACTCTGCCCACCTGTCACCTTCCGCCCCTGCATCCAGCGGTTACCATTAAAGTGTCTTTGGGGAACAGGTTGTGGCTGGCGACGCACGGGGCTCCTCCAGGGCCCGCCTGGTCCTGAGGGGCCGGCCCTTGGCGGAACCAGCTGCTGATGGCCCAGATGATGAAGATCCTAGGAGGGAAGCAGCGCAGCAGTGAGTCCAGGCCTTCTCCTTCCTCCCGCCCCACCACTGCGGAGGGAAGCGCACAGGTGCGGAGCTGAGAAGAGGCCGCAAATCCGCAGGGAGAGACTGGGGCGGGGCGCCTGGCACCACCCTGGTCTCCACGCAGAGCCCCCAGCCGAGTCCTGCTGGTGACAACCAGGCCATGATGGCTTCGGCCACCAAACCCTCTGACATGGGCAACTGAAGGTGTCAGTGCCCTGGGGTCCCTGGTGAGAGGCTCCCGAGAATCTGGAATCCTAGCAGTCAGTGGCACAGAACCTTGGGAGATACCACCAGTGAGCTTCCGATCGCCTGGAAACCGGACATGCAGAGAGTACTAATGGGCTAGCCTCAGGGTCAACGGCCTGGGTTATTCAGACCAACTCTCCCTCTGGAAGGAACTGGAAAAGTCTGATAATACTTATTAACATATTAAGAATACAGTGGGGTTGGCATTGTAGCACAGTGGGTTAAGCTGCCACCTGCGACACGAGCATCCCCATGACCACCAGTTAAGAGTTCTGACTGCTCTGTTCCACACTGTTCCCTGCTAATGCACCTGGGAAGGCGGCAGAAGATAGCCCAAGTGCTTGGACACCTGCTACCCATATGGGAGACCCGGATGCAATTCCAGGCTCCTGGCTTCAGCCTGGCCATTTGGGAAGTGAACCAGTGATGGAAGATCTCTGTCTTTCCTTCTCCCTCTGAAACATTCCCTTTCAAAAGAGAGGAAGGGAGGAAGGGAGGGAGGGAGGGAGGGAGGGAGGGAGGGAGGGAGAAAAGAATGCTGGGGCAGTGCCTGGCCAAGGGTTAAGTTGCCACTTGGATTCCCACAGCAGAGCGCCTGCCCCAAGTCCTGCTGTTCTACTTCCCATCCAGCCCTCTGCTCTATGCACTGTGGGAGGCAGCAGACGACAGCTCAGGTACTTGGGCCCCTGACACCCACGTGGGAGATCCAGACTGAGTTCTAGGCTCTTGGCTTTGGCCTAGCCCAGTCCTGACTGTTGTGGGCATCTGGGGAGTGAGCCAGCAGATGGGAGGGCTCTTTCCATCTGTCTTGCTGTGCGCTTCAAACAAAAATGAAAATAAGTCAGGGGCCAGCACCGTGGCCCAGTAGGTTAATCTTCCGCCTGCGGCGCTGGCATCCCATATGGGCACCAGTTCTAGTCCCAGCTGCTCCTCTTCCAATCCAGCTCTGCTGTGACCTGGGAAAGCAGTGGAAGGTGGTCCAAGTACTTGGGCCTCTGCACCCACAAGGGAGACCGCGAAGAAGCTCCTGCCTCCTGGCTTTGGATTGGCGCAGCTCTGGCCATTGTAGCTATCTGGAGGGTGAACCATGCAACAGAAGACCTTTCTCTCTGTCTCTCCCTCTCACTGTCTGTAACTCTACCTCTCAAATAAATAAATAAACTCTTTAAAAAATCAGTAAAAGTTTGAATATATATATGTATATACTTATGAAGAAGACTAAGACGACACAGGGTAGGTGCTAATATAGTGATTAAGACCCTGCTTAGGATGCCCACATTCCACATCAGAGTGCCTTAACTCAAGTCCCTGCTCTGTCCCTCACCCCAGTAGTTGGGTCCCTGCTACTCATGTGGGAGACCAGATTGAGTTCCCAGTTCCTGGCTTCAGCCTGGCCCAGCCTCAGCTACTGGAAAACACTGGATGGGAGATTTCTGCCTATATTAAGAAACAGGGGCTGGCCTGTGGCACAGCGGGTAAAGCCACTGCCTGCAGTGCTTGCATCCCATGTAGGTGCCAGTTCAAGACTCGGCTGCTCCACTTCCCATCCAGCTCTCTGCTATGGTCTGGGAAAGCAGTAGAAGATGGCCCAAGTCCTTGGGACCCTGCACCCACATGGGAGACCTGGAAGAAGCTCCTAGCTCCTGGCTTCAGATAGGCTGAGCTCTGCCCCTTGCAGCCATTTGGGGAGTGAACCAGCTGATGGGAGATAGCTCTCTGTGCCTCTGCCTCTTTATAACTCCATCTTTCCAATAAATAAATACATCTTTAAAAAAAGAAAGTTATACTATGAATATATCAATAAATCTCGTTTATGATTATTATAATACAGTAAGACTGCTCTCATAGATGTTCTTGTAGATAATTATTTTTAAAGATTTATTTATTTATTTGATAGCCAGGGTTATGGAGAGAGGCAGAGAGAGTGAGAGTGAGAGAGTGAGAGAGTGAGAGAGTGAGAGAGGGAGAGAGAGAGAGGGAGAGATATTATTCTTCCATCTGCTGATTCACTACCCAAATGGCTGCAATGGCTGGGGCTGGGCCAGGCTGAAGCCAGGAATCTCGAACCCCATCCGGGTCTCCCAGGTCGTGGCAGGGACTCCAGCACTTGGGCCAACTTCGGCTGCTTTCCCGGGTGTATCGGCAGGGAGCTGGATGGAAAGCAGAGCAGCCGGGACCTGAACTGACGCCCACACGGGACACCTGCATCACCGGCCGAGGCTTGACCTGTTGCACCGTCTCCTCTGGCAAATAATTCTGATATAATTTACATGTACGTGAGCAAAAGCAGTGATGATGCACGGGAATGCAGATCACCAGGCTGACGCTGAAGGGGAGATGGGGAGAACTGAGGAGGAAAAGGAGCACTGGGAGGCGCACCTGCCTCATGCCCACAGGAGGGCACCGGGGACCCACACTTTGGACGCCAGCACCTCCAGGGTTTCATGCCCAGGGGGAGGTGGGGCACCAGGCCACGCTGAGTCCCATACCCAGGAGCCACACAGCAGGCCTGCACTAGGAGTCATGCAGGCAGCTCCTGCCTGCACCCTGGAGAAAGGAGAACCTGGGGTCCGGTTATGCCCGCAAGCAGCCAGCAGAGGCAGAGCAAGTCTGTGCATTCCAGGTTTCAGTAACTTCCGCCGCCTAAGAACCAACATGCAGGCAGGTGCAGGCCAGGCACACAAGGAAACAAGACGCCATGGACCAGACGCCGCAGCTACCACGGTCCAGAGGCAGAACAAGAC
Organism: Oryctolagus cuniculus; assembly: GCF_051225735.1. NCBI lineage: Eukaryota > Metazoa > Chordata > Mammalia > Lagomorpha > Leporidae > Oryctolagus > Oryctolagus cuniculus. The sequence continues at coordinate 15,898,833 of NC_142873.1, read as the reverse complement.
ACAGACGCAGAAGTTTCAGACAGAGTCCTCCAAAGTGCTCAAGGTCTGTGTCTGGCGAGTATCAGAAGGACCCACTCTCCAGATAACATGACAGAAAGTGGGGACACAGAAACAACGGACAGCATCCAAACCATAGCAAGTAACAGAACCACCTCCTCAGCTCACGAAATCCCACCACCAGCAGCCCAAAGCCTCCAACGGCAGCTGGCGCAGAGGCATGGCCGGGGTGCTCTGCGAAGGAAGATGTGGGGTGGGAGCCCGCCTCTGCGTGGAGTGTGAGCCTGCTTCTGGGTGGAGGGAGGCATGAGTGTGGATGTGGAGGGAGGCGCGGTTGTGGATGTGGAGGAAGGCATGGGGTGTGGACGTGGAGGGAGGTGGGGGGTGTGGACGTGGAGGAATGCGTGGGGTATGGACATGGAGGGAGGTGCAGGGTGTGGACATGGAGGGAGGCACAGGGTGTGGACATGGAGGAAGGCATGGGGTGTGGACGTGGAGGGAGGCACAGGGTGTGGACGTGGAGGAATGCATATGGGGTGTGGACCTGGAGGGAGATGCAGGGTGTGGACATGGAGGAAGGCATGGGGTGTGGACGTGGAAGGAGGTGGGGGGTGTGGACGTGGAGGGAGGTGGGGGGTGTGGATGTGGAGGGAGGCTGTACTGAACACCACCGATATGTCCTCTGGCAGGAACACACAGGGGCGGCAGCTGAGCCAGGCCACCCGGCCCGCTGAGCCCCGGCTCGCTCGGCCGCCCCCAGGGTCAATACCTAAGAATAAAGCTGAGCACACGGCAGCTAGCACCTACTATGTGCTGGTCATTATGTGGCTTTCGATAAAAAGGATTTGTTTATTTGAAAAGCAGACTGATAGAGAGGGAGGAAGAGAGATCTTCCATCTGCTGGTTCACTCCCCAGCTGGCCCCAATGGCCAGGGCTGATCCAGGCCAAAGCCAGGAGCCAGGAGCTCCATCCGGGTCTTCCACATGGAGAGTATTTGGGTCATCATCTGCTGCCTTCCCAGGTGCATTAGCACGGAGCTGGATGGGAAGTGGAGCAGCTGGGACTGGAAAGGGCACCTGGACAGGGGATGCGGGCACTGCGAGTGGCAGCTTTACCTGCTTTGCCTCGTCACCGGCCCCCCTAGTGGTTGACATAGTTTTACGGGGCATCTCAGCTAAGCTCCGTCGCAATCTAAGAGGTAGGTCATAGTCAGTGTCAACATCAGGGGTCCCTGAGACCATGCTGGGATTCAGAATACCCGGAGGACTGCCAGGACTCAGCACAGTCATGTGTGCAGCTGTGGCTTGTACCCCGGGCAGGGCACGGGAAGAGCAGAGTCAGGGGCAGGCGCCCATACCCCGGGCAGATTACAGAAAGAACAGAGTCAGGGGCAGGCGTCCATACCCTGGGCAAGTCAGGGGAAGAGCAGAGTCAGGGGCGGGTGCCCATACCTTGGGCAGGGCATGGGAAGACCAGAGTCAGGGGCAGGCGCCTGTATCCCGGGCAGGGCATGGGAAGACCAGAGTCAGGGGCAGGCGCCTGTATCCCGGGCAGGGCATGGGAAGACCAGAGTCAGGGGCAGGCGCCTGTACCCCGGGCAGGGCACGGGAGGAGCAGAGTCAGGGGCAGGCGCCTGCACCCCGGGCAGGTCACTGGAAGAGCAGAGTCAGGGGCGGGCGCCTGTACCCCGGGCAGGGCACGGAAAGAGAAGAGTCAGGGGCAGGCGCCTGTATCCCGGGCAGAGCACGGGAAGAGCAGAGTCGGGGTGGGCACCTGGCACCGTGGTTGAGATGCCTCTTAGGACAGCTGCATCCATTCCGTCCCTTAGCAGAGTGCTTGGCTCGAGTCCCGGCTCCACTTCCAAATCCAGCTTCCCACCACTGTGCCTCCTGGGAATCAGCAGGCCAGGCCTCAAGCCCTTGGGCCCCTGCCGCCCACATGGGTGACCCAGACTGGGTTCCAGGCTCCTGGCTTTGGCCTGGGCAGCCCTGGCTGTTGGGGTATTTCGGATGTGAACCAGCAGATGGAAGAGCTCTGTTTTGTCTCTTTTAAATAAATTTTAAAAATTTTAAATAGAATTAAAGACAAATTTGGCTGGGTGTCCGGCCTACCAGTTGAGACACTGTTACCTGCACGCACCTCCTAGTAAAGTTCCAGCTTCCTCCTCCTGTGCACCCTAGAAGTCAGCAGATGATGGCTCCCGGCCCCACACTGGACACTCGGTGGAGATCTCTGCTCCTGCCCAGGCTGCTGCAGGCCTTTGTGGAATGGACTGGCAGAGGGGAGCTCTCTGTCTTTCTGCCTTTCAAATTCATGCAGCTTAAGCTGCCTCTGTGCCACTGCATCCCCTATGGGAATGCTGGGTTGAGTCCCAGCTGCTCCACATCTGATCCAGCTCCCTGCTGATACACCCGGGAAGGCAGTGGAAGATGGCCCAAGTCCTTGGGCCCCTACCACCCACGTGGAAGACCAGGATGAAGTTCCTGGCGCCTGGCCCAGATGTGGCTGTTGTAACCATTTGGGGGATGAACCAGCAGACAAAAGATCTCACTCTTCCCCTCTCTCTGTCACTCTGCCCTTCAGATTTGAAAGGCAGAGTGACAGAGAGGCAGAGAGAGAGAGAGGTCTTCCATCCACTGGTTCACTCCCCAAATGGCCACAATGGCTGGAGCTGAGCCAAGTCGAAGGCAGGAGCCAGGAGCTTCTTCTGGGTCTCCCACAGGGGTACAGGGGCCCAAGAACTTGGGCCAACTTCCACTGCTTTCCCAGGCCATAGCAGAGAGCTGGGTCAGAAGTGGAGCAGCTGGGACTAGAACTGGCACCCATATTGGATGCTGGCACTGCAGGTGGTGGCTCTAACCCACCATGCCACAGCGCCAGCTTTTTTTTCAGTAACTTAAAAAAAATAAAAAACCTCTGATTGGGTCCAGTGCCATGGCTCACTTGGTTAATCCTCTGCCTGTGGTGTGGCACCCCATAAGGGCACTGGGTTCTAGTCCCGGTTGGGGCACCGGGTTCTAGTCCCGGTTGCTCCTCTTCTAGTCTAGCTCTCTGCTGTGGCCCGGGAAGGCAGTGGAGGATGGCCCAAGTGCTTGGGCCCTGCACTGGCATGGGAGACCGGAAGGAAGCACCTGGCTCCTGGCTTTGGATTGGCATAGCACACCGGCCATAGTGGCCAGGTTGTGGGTGAACCAACAGAAGGAAGTCCTTTCTCTCTGTCTCTCTGTCTAACTCTGTCAAAAAAAAAAAAAAAAAAAAAAAACAACTCTGCTGCTAAAGTCCCTCACACAGATGGTGCAGGGTTGGCACAAGCCCACCCATACACTTCACACCACCTCTGAATGACCCTAAGCACCTAATGCTACGGACCTGCTGGGTGAAGTTGGTCCACGGTTTTGTTTAGGGAACACTGGTACGGAAAAAAGTACACCTGCTCAGTAAGATGTCATTTTTTTTCCCCAGAAACATTTTCAATCCGTGGATACAGAGAAAGGGCATACTGAACAGTGAGAGCAGGCTCCCCACGCCCTCTGCCCACCCAGCTTGGGGTGACTTCTGTCCGAGCCCTTGGGAGGGAGTGGAGCCGGAGAGGCCAGGGGAGCTCTCCCATGCCCTCCGGGTGCTCCCTCCCCAGCCCTCATCACGGGAAGCTATTTGTGCGGTTCTACCACCCACCCAGGCATCTGGCACCACGGCCCCCACCCCGCAGGCCAATGCACGGCCCTCCCCATGTGTCCACCAGCGCGTGACTCTGCAAGCCCCGCACCGACCTGCTGACCACAGGCTCCCTGGTCTTTAGTTGTGGGACAGAGCCGCCTCCCCCGTGCCGCTGGCCCCTGGCCCTCACCTTCCTGCACCTGGTCACACAGCAGGTAGAGCTGCTCGCCGCCTGTGCACTGCCCGCTCTCCTGTTGATCCAGCAGATCCGCAGCTCCGATGTGTTTGTGGACTCTGGCAGGGGGCGAGGGGCAGAGAATCCCACCTTGAAATCCTTCCCAGGCTCCCAGCGGGTGCCTGCCCAGGGCTGGGAGAGGCGGGATGGGGAGCAGGCAAGGCAGCCCACCTGTGCTAGGAAGGCAGCGGAAGGTGGCCCAAGTGCCTGGGCCCCTGCACCCACGCCGGAGACCTGGATGGAGTTCTGGGCTCCTGGCATTGGCCTGGCCCAGGCCTGGCTGTTGTGGCCATTGAGGAAGTGAACCAGCAGATGTGTGTGTGTATGTGTGTATGTGTGTATGTGTGTGTGTGTGTGTGTGTGTGTGTGTCTCCCTCTCTTAACTCTGCATCTCAAATAAATATAAATAGAGACCCGCAGATCTCAGGGAGAGTAGGTGCGGTCAGAGATTGGGGTCAGGATTCACAAACCTTGTACGGCCTCCCTCGGTGTAAAAGTCCGGACCTGCAGGAGGTCACGAGGGTTGGGTAGGCCTGACGCCAGGCCCTGGCTTGGCAGTGATCATGTGCCCAGGCCTGGCCAATTAGAGCACTGCCTCCCTGTACCCGTAGCTGATTGGCCAGAGATGAGCAGCTGACCCCAAGCAGGCCAATGAGAGGCAGCCCTGAGATTCTGGGCCAGAACACGGGAGGAGAGGCCAGAAAAGGCGCTGGGTGGGGCCGGTGCCGCCCACCTAGGAGAAACCCTGAGGGTCCTACCAGAAGTGACCGTGAGGGAAGAGCTGCTGAGACATTGGCGTCACCTGCAGCGGGAGCGCGGTGCCCCATCGTGGCTTCTTTGGTTCATGGGACAGAGCTCCATGCCCACCAAAGCACAACTAAAACAGAGAACTGTGGTGCCCAAAGCCCACCTGGGACAGACCCACGTGCCCCACTAAGCCCACATGGGACAGAACCCTCTGATACCCTAAGCACACCAGGGACAGAGACTGCTGCCCCACTAAGCACACCAGGGACAGAGCTCACTGCCCCGCAAAGCCCAACTGGGACACAGCCCCCTGCCCCCCAGAGCCCACCAGGGACAGAGCCCTCTGACCCCCTAAGCCCACTTGGGACAGAGACACTGCCCACAAGGCTGCCTGGGACAGAGCCCCCGGGACGGCAAGCACACCTGAGATAGAGACCCCTGTCCCCCTAAGCCCACCTGAGACAGAGCCCTCTGCCCCTGAAGACCACCTGGGACAGAGGCCCCTGCCCCGCCAACCCATCTGGGACAGACCCCTGCCTTGCCAAACCAAATTGTGACAGAGCCCCCTGCCCCCTGAAGCACACCTGGAATAGAGCCCCCTGCCCCGCCAAGCCCATCTGGGACAGAGTCCCTTGCCCTGCCAAGCCCAACTGGGACAGAGACCCATGCCCCCCGAAGCACACCTGGGACAGAGCCCCCCTGCCAACCGAAAACCACCTGGGACAGAGCCCCCCTGCCCCCAAAAACCACCTGGGACAGAGACCCATGCCCCCTTAAGCTCAACTGGGACAGAGCCTCCTGACCCACTAAGCCCACCTGGGACAGAGGCACCTGCACCTCAAAGCCCACATGGAACAAAGCACCTTGCCCCCATAAGCACACCTGGGAAAGATCCCCATGCACCACTAGCCCACTTGACAGAATCCCTGCCCCCCGAAGCCCAACTGGGACAGAGTCCCCTCCCTACTATGCCCACCTGGGACAGAGCCCTATGCCCCAAGAATCGCACATGGAACAGAGCTCCATGCACCCCTAAGCCCACGTGGGACAGAGCCTCCAGTCTTACTAAGTCCACCTGGGACAGACCCTGCCTTGCTAAGACGACCTGGGACAGAGCCCCCTGCCTCCTGAAGCCCACCTGGGACAGAGCCCCCTGCCCTGCCAAGCCCACTTGGGACAGAGTCTCATGCCCCACTAAGCCTATTGGGACAGAGCCACAAGCACCCTGAAGACACCTGGGAGAGCCCCAAGCCCACAGAAGGCCACGTGGGACAGAGCCTCCTGGCCCACAAAGCCCACCTGGGACAGAGCCCCCTGCCCCACCAAGTCACCTGGGACAGAGCCTCCTGCCACCATAAGCCCACCTAGGACTGAGCCCCCTGCCCCGCCAGTCACCTTGGACAGAGCCCCCTGCCCCTCAAGACCAACCTGGGACAAAGCCCCCTGCCCGCCTATACCCACCTGGGACAGAGCCTCCTGGCCCACTAAGCCCTCCTGGGACAGAGCCCCCTGCCCCATCAAGACAACCTGGTACACAGACCCCTGCCTGGCAAGTCACCTGGGACAGAGCCCCCTGTCCCCTGAAGTCCACCGGGGACAGGACAGAGCCCCCTGCCCCCAAAAGTCCACCTAGTACAGAGCCCCTGCCCCCGATACCCACCTGGGACAGAGCCTTCTGTCCCATAGTGCCCACCTGGGACAGAGCTCACTGCCCTGCTAAGCCCACCTGGGACAGATCCCCCAACTCCCGGAAGCCCACCTGGGACAGAGACCCCTGCCCCTCAAGACCAACCTGGGACAAAGCCCCCTGCCTGCCTATACCCACCTGGGATAGAGCCTCCTGGCCCACTAAGCCCTCCTGGGAAAGAGCCCCCTGTCCCGTCAAGACCACCTGGGACACAGATCCCTGCCTGGCAAGTCACCTGGTACAGAGCCCCCTGTCCCCCGAAGCCCACCTGGGACAGAGCCCTTTGCCAACAGAAGCCCACCTGGGACAGAGCCCCATGCCCCGCTAAGCCCACCGGGGACAGAGCTCCCTGTCCCCTGAAGCCCACCTGGAACAGAGCCCTTTGCCAACAGAAGCCCACCTGGGACAGAGCTCACTGCCCCGCTAAGCTCACCTGGGACAAATCCCCCAACCCCCTGAAGCCCTCCTGGGACAGAGCCCCTTGCCTCACGAAGCCCACTTGGGACAGAACCCCCTGCCCCACTAAGGAGACCTGGGACAGAGCCCCGTGCCCCCAGAAGCCCACCTGAGACAGAGCCCCCTACACCCCGAAGCCCACCTGGGACAGCATTTCCTGCCCCCCTAATTGCAAATGGGACAGAGCATCCTGCCCCATTAAGCCCACCGGGTACAGATCCCCCTACTCCCCGAAGCCCACCTGGGACAGAGCCTCCTGCCCCCCTATGCCCACCTGGGACAGAGGCCAAAGCCTACAGAAGGCCACCTGTGACTGAGCCTCCTGGCCCATAAAGCCAAACTGGGACACAGCCTCCTGCCCCACTAAGCCCACCAGTTAGAGAGCCCCATGTTCTCTGAAACCCACTTGGGACACAGAACCCTACCTGCCTATACCCACCTGGAACAGAGCACTCATCTCCAGTGAGCCCGCAAGGGACAGAGCCCCCTGCCCCCTGAAGCGGAACTAAGACAGAGTCCCCTGCCTCACTAAGCCCACCTGGGACAGAGCCCCCTGACACCTGAAGCCCACCTGGGACAGAATCCCCTGCCCTGCCAAGCCCACTTGGGACAGAGTCTCCTGCCCCACTAAGCCCACATGGGACAGCCCCCAGCAACCTCAAGCCTACACAGCCCCAAGCCCACAGAAGGCCACCTGTGACAGAGCTTCCTGGCCCATAAAGCCCTTCTGGGACAGAGCCCCTGCTCCCCTAAGCCCACTGAATACAGAGCCCCCTGGTCCCCAAACCCTCCTGGGACAGAGCTCCATACCCACCTATAACCACCTGGGACAGAACCCTCATCTCCAATGAGCCCGCCTGGGACAGAGCCCCCTGCCCCACTAAGCCCACCTAGGACACAGCCCCTTGCCCCTGAAGCCCACCTGGGACAGAGCCCCCTGCCCCGCCAAGCCCACTTGGGACAGAGTCTCCTGCCCCACTAAGCCCACATGGGACAGAGCCCCCTGCACCTAGAAGCCCACCTGGGACAGAGCCCCAAGCCCTCAGAAGGCCACCTGTGACAGAGCCTCCTGGCCCATAAAGCCCACCTGGGATACAGCCCCCTATCCCGCCAAGTCACCAGGGACAGAGACACCTACCCCCCGAATCACACTTGGGACAGAGGCTCCTGGCCCATAAAGCCCACCTGGGACTGAGCCCCCTGCCCCGCCAAGTCACCTGGGACAGAGCCTCCTGCCACCATAAGCTCACCTGGGACAGACTGCCTTGCCACCAGAAGCCCACCTGGGACATAGCTCCCTGCCCCGTCAAGCCCACCTGGGACAAAGCCCCCTGCCCCTCAAGACCAACCTGGGACAGAAGCCCCTGGCCGCCTATACCCACCTGGGACAGAGCCTCCTGGCCCACTAAGCCCTCCTGGGACAGAGCCCCATGCCCTGTCAAGACCACCTGGGATACAGGCCCCTGCCCGGCAAGTCACATGGGACAGAGCCCCCTGCCCCCTGAAGCCCACCTAGGACAGAACCCTTTCCCCCAGAAGCCCACCTGGGACAGAGATCCCTGCCCTGCCAAGCCCTCTTGGGACAGAGTTTCCTGCCCCACTAAGCCCACATGGACAGAGCCCCCTGCACCCAGAAGCCCACCTGGGACAGAACCCCAAGCCCAAAGAAGGCCACCTGTGACAGAGCCTCCTGGCCCATAAAGCCCACCTGGGACTGAGCCCCATGCCCTGCCAAGCCCACTTGGGACAGAGACAACTACCCCCCGAATCACACTTGGGACAGGGCCTCCTGCCCTAATAAGCACACCAGGGACAGAACCCCCTGCCCTGCCAAGCCCACCTGGGACAGAGCTCCCTGCCCCACTAAGCCCACTTGGGACAGAGCCTTCTGCTCCCCTATGTCCACCTGGGACAAAGCCACTGGCTCCACCAAGTTCACCTGGGCCAGAGTCCCTACCCCGCCAAGCACCCCCAGGACAGAGTCCCCTGACCCATGAAGCCCATCTGGGACAGAGCCCCTGCCCTGCCAAGCACCCCGGGACAGAGCCCCTGTCCTCCGAAGCCCACCTAGGACAGAGCTCCCTGCCCCACTAAGCCCACTTGGGACAGAGCCCTCTGCTCCCCTATGTCCACCTGGGAGAGAGCCACCTGCCCAGCTAAGGCCACCTGGGCCAGAGTCCCTACCCCGCCAAGCACCCCCAGGACAGAGCCCCTGCCCCCCGAAGCCCACCTAGGACAGAACCCTTTCCCCCAGAAGCCCACCTGGGACAGAGATCCCTGCCCTGCCAAGCCCTCTTGGGACAGAGTTTCCTGCCCCACTAAGCCCACATGGGACAGAGCCCCCTGCACCCAGAAGCCCACCTGGGACAGAACCCCAAGCCCAAAGAAGGCCACCTGTGACAGAGCCTCCTGGCCCATAAAGCCCACCTGGGACTGAGCCCCCTGCCCTGCCAAGCCCACTTGGGACAGAGACAACTACCCCCCGAATCACACTTGGGACAGAGCCTCCTGCCCTAATAAGCATACCAGGGACAGAACCCCTGCCCTGCGAAGCCCACCTAGGACAGAGCTCCCTGCCCCACTAAGCCCACTTGGGACAGAGCCCTCTGCTCCCCTATGTCCACCTGGGAGAGAGCCCCCTGCCCTGCTAAGGCCACCTGGGACAGAGACCCTGTCCCGCCAAGCAGCTCCAGGACAGAGCCCCCTGCCCCGGGAAGCCCATCTGGGATAGAGCCCCCTGTCCGCCTATGCCCACCTGGGACAGAGCACCGTGCCTCACTAAGCCCACCTGGGAGAGAGTCCCCTGCCCTGCTAAGGCCACCTGGGATAGAGCCCCTGCCCCACCAAGCACCTCCAGGACAGAGCCCCCTGCCCTGCGAAGCCCATCTGGGACAGAGCCCCTGCCACGCCAAGCACCCTTGGGACAGAGTCCGTGCCCTCTAAAGACCACATAGGACAGAGCCCCCTGCCCCCCTAAGCACACCTGGAACAGAGCCCCTGGCCTGCCTATACCCACCTGGGACAGAGCATCCTGGCCTACTAAGCCCTCCTGGGACAGAGCCCCCTGTCCCGTCAATACCACCTGGGACAGAGGCCTCTGCCTGGCGAGTCACCTGGGACAGAGCCCCCTGTCCCCAGAAGCCCACCAGGGAAAGAGCCCCCTGCCCCGTCAAGACCATCTGGGACACAGGCCACTGCCCGGCAAGTCACCTGGGACAGAGCTTCCTGCCCCATTAAGCCTACTGGGTACAGAACCCCCTACTCCCCGAAGTTCACCTTGGACAGAGCCCCCTGCCCCCCATGCCCACCTGGGACAGAGCCTCCTGCTAAACTAACCATTCTGGGACAGGACCCCCTGCTCCTGTAGTCGACTTTGGACAAGTCACCTGCCCCTCTAAGTCCCCCAGGAACAGAGCCCCCAGCTCCACTAAGCCCACTTAAGGCAGAGCCCCCTGCACCTCTAAGCCAACCTGGGACAGAGACCCCTGCCCCGCTAAGCCCACCTGGGAATAAGCCCTCTGCCCCCCCAAGCCAACCTGGGACAGAGCCCCCTGTCCCCTGAAGCCCACCTGGGACAGAGCAGCCTGCCCCCAAAAACCCACCTGGGAAAGAGCATCCTGCCCCCCGAAGCCCACCAGGGACACAGCCACCTGCCCCACTAAGTCCATTTGGGACAGAGACATCTGTGGCCTGAAGCCCACCTGGAACTGTGCCCCCTTCCCTCCCAAGCCAACCTGAGAAAGAGACACCTGCCCCCAAAGCCCACCTGGGAAAGAGCCCAGGGCACTACCAAGCCCACCTGGGATAGAGTCCCTTGCCCCTCTAAGCCTACCTGAGACTGAGCCACCTGCCACCCGAAGCCCAACTAGGACAGAGCCCTCTGTCCCCCGAAGCCCACCTTGGACAGAATCCCCTGCTCCACTAAGCCCATGTAATACAGAGCCCTCTGCACCTCTAAGCCCACCTAGGACAGAGACCTCTGACCCCGGAAGCCCACTTGAGACTGAGCCACCTGCCACCTGAAGCCTGCCTAGGACAGAGCAATGTCCCCCGAAACCCACCTGGTACAGAATCACCTGCTCTCTGAAGCCCACCTAGGACAGAGCCCCATGACCCCCGAAGCCAAGCTGGGATAGAGCCCCCCGCCCCACTATGCCCACTTGGGACAGAGCCACCTGCACCCCGAGGCCCACATGCAAAATAGCCACCTGCCCCCCCTAAGCCCACCAGGGACACAGCCCCATGCCCCTGAATCCCACCGGATACAGTCCCTGCCCCACTAAACCCACCTGGGACAGAGCCCCCTACCTGCCTATACCCACCTGGTACAGAGCCCTCTGCTTCAATGAGCAAGCCTGAGACAGAGTCCCATGCCCCCTGAAGCTGACCTGGGAAATAGCCCTCTGTCCCACTAAGCCCACCTGGGACAGAGCCCCCTGCCCCCTGAAGCCCATCTGGGACAGAGCCCCCTGCCCCACCAAGCCCACTTGGGACAGAGCCTCCTGCCCTACTAAGCCCACATGGGACAGAGCCCCCTGCACCCCAAAGCCCACCTGGGACAGAGCCCCAAGCCCACAGAAGGCCACCTGATATAGAGCCTCCTTGCCCATAAAGCCTACCTAGGACAGAGCCCCCTGCCCCATCAAGCCCACCTGGGACTGAGCCCCTGCCCTGCCAAGTCACCTGGGACAGAGCCTCCTACCACCATGAGCCCATCTGTGACAGAGCCCCCGGCCCAGCCAAGCCCACCTGGGACAGACCCATTGCTCCTCTAAGCCCAGCTGGGACAGAGCCCCAGGCCCCTGAAACCCACCTCGGATAGAGTCCCCTGCCCACAGATACACACCTGGGGCAGAACCTCCTGGCCCACTAAGCCCTCCTGGGACAGAGACCCCTGCTGCCTGAAGCCAACTTGGGACAGAAACACTTACCCCACTAAGCCCACCATGGACAGAGCCCACTGCCCCCCCCCCCCTTAGCTCAACTAGGACAGAGCCACTTGCCCCCTGAAGCCCACCACGGAAAGATCCCCTGCACCCCGAAAACCACCTGGGAAAGAGCACTCGGTCCCCGTAAGCCCACCTAGGACAGAGCCTCCTGCCCCCCGAAGCCCACCTGGAACAGAGCCCTCTGCCCCATCAAGACCACCTGGAACACAGGCTCCTGCCCGGCAAGTCACCTGGGACAGAGCCCCCTGCCACCTGAAGACCACCTGGGACAGAGACCCTGTCCCCTGAAGCCCACTTGGGACAGATCTCATGCCCCCTGAAGCCCACAAAGGACTGAGACCCCTGCCCTGCTATGCCCATTTGGGAAAGAGACACCTGCCCCTGAAGCCCACCTGGGGCTGAGACCCCTGTCCTGCCAAGCTCACCAGGGACAGAGCCCCCTGCCCCCATAGCCCACTTGGGACAGAGCCCCCTGTCCCCCAAAGCCAACCTGGGACAGAACAGTCTGCCCCCCAAAGCGCACCTGGGACAGAGCCTCATGCCCCACTAAGCCCACCTGGGACAGAGACCCTGACCCCCTAAGCCTACCGGGTAGAGAGCCCCCAACTCCCCAAAGCCCACTTGGGACAGAGTCCACTACCCCCCTAAGCACATCTGGGAAAGAGTACCCTGCCTCCCAAATGTAACGTGTGATCGAGCCCCCTGCCACACTAAGAGCACCTGGACAGAGCCACCTGCACCCCGAGGTACCCATGGGAAATAGCCACCTGCCCCCCTAAGCCCACCAGGGACACAGCCCCATGCCCTTGAATCCCACCGGGTACAGTCCCTGCTCCCCAAAACCCACCTGGGACAGAGCCCCCAACCCGCCTATACCCACCTGGTACAGAGCCCTCTGCTTCAATGAGCAAGCCTGAGACAGAGTCCCATGCCCCCTGAAGCCGACCTGGGAAACAGCCCTCTGTCCCACTAAGCCCACCTGGGACAGAGCCCCCTGCCCCCTGAAGCCCATCTGGGACAGAGCCCCCCTGCCCTGCCAAGCTCACTTGGGACAGAGTCTTCTGCCCCACAAAGTCCACCTGGGACAGAGAACCCTGCACCCCGAAGCCCACCTAGGACAGAGCCTCCTGCCCTGTCAAGCCCACCTGGGAATGAGCCCCCTGCCCCACCAGGTCACCTGGGACTGAGCCTCCTACCACCATAAGCCCATCTGTGACAGAGCCCACGGCTCAGCCAAGCCCACCTGGGACAGACACTTTGCTCCTCTAAGCCCAGGGGGGACAGAGTCCCCAGCCCCCAAAACCCACCTGGGACAGAGCCCCCTGCCCGCCTTAACCACATGGGACAGAGACTCCTGGTCCACTAAGCCCTCCTTGGACAGAGCCCCCTGCCCCCCGAAGCCCACCTGGAACAGAGCCCCTGACCCCCCGAACCCACCGCAGACAGAGCCTCCTGGACCACAAAGCCCTCCTTGGACAGAGCCCCCGGCCCCCCGAAGCCCACCTGGGACAGACCTCCTGCCCCCTGAAGCCCACAAAGGATGGAGCCCCCTGCCCCGCTATGCCCATTTGGGAGAGAGACACCTGTCCCCTGAAGCCCACCTGGGACAGAGCCCCATGCCCTGTCAAGACCACCTGGGACACAGGCCCCTGCCCAGCAAGTCACCTGGGACAGAGCCCCCTGCCCCCCGAAGACCACCTGGGACAGAGACCCTATCTCCTGAAGCCCACTTTGGACAGACCTCCTGCCCCCTGAAGCCCACAAAGGACTGAGCCCCCTGCCCCGCTATGCCATTTGGGAAAGAGACACCTGCCCCTGAAGCCCATCTTGGACTGAGCCCCCTGTCCTGCCAAGCTCAGCTGGGACAGAGCTCCCTGCCCCGCCAAGCCAAACTGGGACAGAGACACCTGCCCCCCAAAGCCCACCTTGAACAGATCCCCCTGGCCCCCTAACCCTACTTGGGACAGAGCCTCCTGCCCTACTAAGAACACCAGGGACAGAACCCCCTGCCCTGCCAAGCCCACCTGGGACTGAGCCACTTGGCCCCGAAGACCACTGGGGACAGAGCTAACTGCCTCACTAAGCCCACTTGGACAGAGCCCTCTGCTCTCCTGTCACCTTGGGAGACCCTGCCTCACCAAGCACCCCCATGACAGAGACCCCTGCCCCGCGAACCCATCTGGACAGAGCCCCTGCCCCGCCAAGCACCCCTGGGACAGAGCCCCCGCCCATCAAAGCCCACCTAGGACAGAGCCCCCTACCCCAATAAGCCCACTTGGGACAGAGCACCCTGCTCAAGTGAGACCACCTGGGACAGATACCCTGGCCCCCTAGGCCCACCGGGCACAGGGACCTCTGCTCCCCGAAGCCCTCCTGGTACTGAGCCCTCTGTTCCCCAAAGCACACCAGGGACAGAGCCCCTGTCCGCTGAAGCCCACTTGGGACAGAGCAGCCCGCCCCCCAAAACCCACATGGGACAGAGCAGCCTGTCCCCCAAAGCCCAACTGGTACAGACCTCCTGCCCCCTGAAGCCAACAAAGGACAGAGCCCCTGCCCCGCTATGCCCATTTGGGAGAGAGACACCTGACCCCCGAAGCCCAAGTGGGACAGAGCCCCCTGCCCCACCAAGCCGACCTGGGACAGAGTCCTTTGCCCCACTAAGCCCACCTAGGACAGAACCCCATGCCCCTGAAGCCCACTTGGGACAGAGCCCCCTGCCCTGCCAAGCCCACTTGGGCCAGAGTTCCTGACCCGCTGAGCCCATTGGGACAGAGCCCCTGCACCCCAAAGCGCACCTAGGATGGAGTGCCAAGACCACAGAAGGCCACATGTGATAGAGCCTCCTGGCCCATAAACCCCACCTGGGACTGAGCCCCTGCCCCACCAAGTCACCTGGGACAGAGCCCCTTGCCCCTCAAAGCCCACCTGGGACAGAGACCCCTGCCCCGTCAAGACCACCTGGGACACAGGCCCCTGCCCGGCAAGTCACCTGGGACAGAGCCCCCTGCCCCCCGAAGACCACCTGGGACACAGGCCCCTGCCTGGCAAGTCACCTGGGACAGAGCCCCTGCCCCGCCAAATCACCTGGGACAGAGCCCCTTGCCACCAGAAGCCCACCTGGGAAAGAGCCCCATGCCCCGTCAAGACCAGCTGGGACATAGGCCACTGCCTGGCAAGTCACCTGGGACAGAGCCCCTGCCCCTTAAGCCCAAATGGGACAGCGGCCCTGTCCCCCGAAGCCCACCTGGGACACAGCCCCCTGCCCAGCCAAGCCCACCTGGGGACAGACCCCTTGCCCCTCTATGCCCACCTGGGCAGAGCCACCTGTCCCCCGAAACCAACCTGGGACAGAGCTCCCTGCCCCCCAAAACCCACCTGGGACAGAGCCACCTGCCCCACTAAGCCCACCTTAAACAGATCCCCCTGCCTCTCTAATCCCACTTGGGACAGAGCCTCCCGCCCTACTAAGCACACCAGGGACAGAGCCCCCTGCCCTGCCAAGCCCACCTGGGACTGAGCTACTTGGCCCCGAAGCCCACTGGGAACAGAGCTCCCTGCCCCACTAAGCCCACTTGGGACAGAGCCCTCTGCTCTCCTATGTCCACCTGGGAGAGAGCCCTGTGCCCTGCTAAGGCAACCTGGGACAGAGCCCCTGCCCTGCCAAGCACTCCGAGGACAGAGCCCCCTGCCCTCCGAAGCCTAGCTATGACAGAGGCCCCGGTCCCCGAAGGCCATCTGGTATAGAGCCCCCTGCTGCCTTATGCCCACTTGGGACAGAGCACCCTGCCCAACTAAGCCCACCTGGGACAGAGCTCCCTGCCCCCCTTAGTCCACCTGGGACAGAGACCCCTGTCCCCCAAAGCCCTCTGGGTAGAGCCCCCTGCCCTCCAAAGCCCACACTGGAATGAGCCCCTGTCTCCTGAAGCCCACTAGGTACAGAACAGACTGCCCCCCAAAACCCACATGGGACAGAGCAGACTGCCCCCCAAAGCCCAACTGGTTCTGACATTCTGCCCCCTGAAGACCACAAAAGACTGAGCCCCCTGTCCCGCTAAGCCCATTTGGGAGACACCTGCCCCTCAAAGCCCAACATGGACTGAGCAACCTGCCCTGCAAAGCTGACCTGGG
This sequence comes from Oryctolagus cuniculus, assembly GCF_051225735.1. Taxonomy (NCBI): domain Eukaryota; kingdom Metazoa; phylum Chordata; class Mammalia; order Lagomorpha; family Leporidae; genus Oryctolagus; species Oryctolagus cuniculus. The sequence continues at coordinate 15,882,976 of NC_142873.1, read as the reverse complement.
ACTGAGCCTGGGAAAGAGCCCCAACCCCACAGAAGGCCACGTGTGACAGTGCATCCTGGCCCATAAAGCCCACCTGGGACACAGCCCCCTGCCCCGCCAAGTCACTTGGGACAGAGCCTCCTCCCACCATAAGCCAAGCTGGGACAGAGCCCATTGCCACCAGAACCCCACGTGGGACACAGCCCCTGCCCAGCCAAGCCCACCTGGGACAGACCCCTTGCTCCTCTATGCCTACCTGGGACAGAGGCCCCTGTCCCCCAAAACCAACCTGGGACAGAGCTCCCTGCCCCCCAAAACCCACCTGGGACAGAGCCACTTGCCCCACTAAGCCCTCCTGGGAGAGATCCCACAACCCTTTCAAGACCACCTGGAACACAGGCCCCTGTCTGGTAAGTCACCTGGGACAGAGCCCCCTGCACCCCGAAGACCACCTGGGACAGAGACCCCGTCCCCTGAAGCCCACTTCGGACAGACCT